>NW_026111867.1:272500-311362 GCF_024679095.1 Eriocheir sinensis | reverse complement strand
TTTGCTTTGGACTCTGTTATCAATCTCTCTTTATTCCCTCCCTTCCTCCTTTTCTCTTACTCTTTTTTTATCTTCCCTCCGCTATTCTTTTTCCCTTTTGTCCTGTTTTCTCTCCCTTCTTTCTCTTCCTTTCTTTCCCTCGTTTCCATTATTCTCCTCGTTCCTTCCTCTTCTCTCTGTATCTCCCTTTCTGTCTTCTCCTCTTTCGTACCTCCCTCATTCCTTTCCTCCTTCTCCTTGTTTCTTTCCTCACGTTGCTAATCTCTTTAAAGGTCTCCTCAGTCTCCCTTTACTTTCATTTTTCTTCCTTCTTCCATTTTCATTATTATTTTACTTTCTCTCCACTCTTCCTCCACTCTGTCAGCTATTCCTCCTCCTCTCTCCTCCTCTTCTCTCCTCCTTCTCTCCCATCCTTTCCTTCCTTCTCATTCTCTCCTCTCTCCTCGCTCTCTCCCACACTCTTCTGCTCTTTTATGTGTCATTCCTCTCTTCATCTCCTTCCATCTTCATATCTCTCTCCCTTTGTCCCTCATACTTCCAATCTTTCTTCCTCCTCTCCTCCCTCCTCTTCATCCTTTTATTCTTTCCCCCTTCCCTCAGTCTCTCTTTCCCTCCATCGTACCCCCGCCTTCACTTATTAGAAGAAATTTCTTTCTTCTTTCTTTCTTCTTCTCTCTCCTGAACGCTGGATGAGTAGGGCTAAGGCTTACCACTTTTCGTCTCGTTCGGGCAAAGATGAAACATTGATCCACTCTGCTCCATCTAAACGACTCTTGACATTCTTTTGGAGAGCTTTGAAACCTGCATGAGGGACAAAAGAAAACGAAAGAGAGAGAGAGAGAGAGAGAGAGGAGAGAGAGAGAGAGAGAGAGAGAGAGAGAGAGAGAGAGAGAGAGAGAGAGAGAGAGAGAGAAAGAGAAAGAGAGAAGAGAGAGAGAGAGAGAGAGAGAGAGAGAGAGAGAGAGAGAGAGAGAGAGAGAGAGAGAGAGAGAGAGAGAGCGAGAGAGAGAGAGAGAGAGAGAGAGAGAGAGAGAGAGAGAGAGAGAGAGAGAGAGAGAGAGAGAGAGAGAGAGAGAGAGAGAGAACAAGTAGTAGTCGCGAAATAATCGGGTATTAATTCTCTCAATCTTTGCTAATGTCTGAAATCTCTACCCCTTTGAATGTGTGTGTAATTGGGACACACACACACACACACACACACACACACACACACACACACCCTCCCCCTCCTCCCCAGTTAACACACATGGGCGTATTAGTGCTCTGGGAACTCAAGAGGGCAAAGTTAGTTTCTTGCAGATTAGGCGACTCATGAGGACGAAGCAAAATTCGACAAAAACCCGACTCGCTACAAGCAGAGAACGGAAGAGATCAAGATTTATACACGAGGATCAGATTCGGGTAAATAGATGTCTTATTTTTCCCCCAAATGAAAGTAAGTGTTTAAGTCGTAGGTATCTGGACACTTCTCCTCCTGAAAATTGACCTCTCTTTCAGCTACCTGTCTTTGGATTGTTTTTAGGAGCAGCGAGTAGCGTTTTTTATTACTTTTTTTGTGCCCTTGAGCTGTCTCCTTTGTTGAAAAAAAAAGGCATGAGGAAATACAAAGCAAAGGCTGGTTAGAGTTTATCAGTTTAAGGGGTGAAAAGAGTGAAGCCGCCAGTTAACTCTTGCATTAGGAAGTTGGAAATCATTGTAGCGAGTTAGGTGTAGAATGCCGTGTGCAGCAGGGTCATGGAAGGGGAGGAGGCAGGTGTAGTTGGGAAGTTCACAGGAGGAGATATCATGAGAATACCGATACTGATAGAAAATAAGGTACGTGTGGACTGAGTTTACGACGGAGAAAGGCAGCCAGTGAGATAATAGGAGCCGATGAGAGGAAAAGCACTGATTTTGCTATGTACACTGCCATATTCTAAACCATCCCTTAGCTAAGAACATGACACTTATTACTAATCCAAAACCAACGGCGGCTTCTAAGAAATTGTTTTCCTGCATTCGTTAAATTCCCCTCCTTGGCTTCACTCTGTCGTTCTTGTCTTGGGCTATAAGGCGCTGTACTTTTGCTATTTTCCTGACCCCTCTCGCTTCATCTCCCTCTCCATCAGTTATCCCATCCTCCTCCTTCCTCCTCCTCTCCCTGCCTCTGCCTCGCTTCTGCTTCCTTTCCTTCCCTCCTCCTTCCCCTCCTGCTAAAAGAAGGGAAGTATGACGGTCCGTGTCACTATCAACTCCTGTTAAAGTGGTTCTCTTGTGAATTCTGTGTATACGATAAGAAACATGACCTGATGGCTGATATTGTTGAAACTGCGTATGACAACATGGTCTTTTTTTTTTTTTTTTTTTTTTTTTACAGCAAAGGAGACAGTTCAAGAGCACACAAAAAGCAAACATTAATGAAAAAAAAAAGAATCCAAAGAGGTGGCCGAAAGATAGGTCAGTTTTGGGAGGAGGTGTCTGATACCTCCTCTTGAAAGAGTTTAAGTCGTAGGCAGGAGGAAATACAGACGAAGGAAGGCTGTTCCAGGGTTTACCAGTGTAAAGGATGAAAGAGTGAAGATGCTGGCTAACTCTTGCATAAGGGGTTTGGACAGTATAGGGATGTGGTAGAATAGAAAGTCGAGTGCAGCAGGGCCACGGGAGGGGGGGAGGCATGCAGTTAGCAAGTTCAAAAAAGCAGTCACCATGAAAATATCGATAAAAGATAGAAAGAGAAGCAACATGGAGGCGGATTTTAAGATGTAGAAGACTGTCAGTATGAGGAGGGGAGTTGATGAGACAAAGAGTCTTTGACGCTACTCTGTCCAAGAGAGCTGTGAGGGAGCCCCACATTATGAGAATGTTTAGTGTTGAGGAAGGTGATAGCTGGGTGTTGTCAAAGAATAGGGGATAGTTGTTTGGAAGATTGTGTCGAGTGGATAGGTGGAGAAACTGTGTTTTTGAGGCGTTGAAGGACACCAGGTTCTTCTTGCCCCAATCGGAAATAATAGTAAGGTCTGAGGCTGCTGTTCTGCAGTCTCCAGCCTGAGTCGTTAAGTTCCTGAAGGGTGGGTTTTCTATTAAAAGAAGTTGAATAATGCAGAGTGGAATCATCGGCGTAGGAATGGATAGGACAGTTCGTTTTGGAAAGAAGATCATCAATGAACAACAGAAAAGAGTGGGAGATAGGACAGAACCCTGTGGGACACCACTGTTAATAGATTTAGGAGAAGAACAGTGACCGTCTACCACGGCAGAAATAGAACGGTCAGAAAGGAAACTGGAGATAAAGGTACAGAGAGAAGGATAGAAACCGTAGGAGGGTAGTTTGGAAGCAAAGATTTGTGCCAGACCCTATCAAAAGCTTTTGATATGTCCAGCAATAGCAAAAGTTTCACCGAATGGCTAAGAGAGGATGACCAAGAGTCAGTTAAGAGAGTAAGAAGATCACCAGTAGAACGCCCCTTGTGGAACCCATATTGGCAATCAGATAGAAGGTCAGAAGTGAAAAGGTGCTTTTGAATCTTCCAGTTAAGGACTGATTCAAAAGCTTTAGATAGACAAGAAAGTAAAGGTATAGGGTGGTAGTTTGAGGATTGAGCGGTCACCCTTCTTAGGTACAGGCTGTATGAAGGCATACTTCCAGCAAGAAGAAAAGGTAGATGTTGACAGGCAGAGGCGAAAGAGTTTGACCAGGCAGGGTGACAGCACGGAGGCATAGTTTTAAGGACAATAGGAGGCACTCCATCAGGTCCATAAGCCTTCTGAGGATTGAGGCCAGAGGCATAGAAAACATCATTTGAAGAATCTTTATAACAGGCATAAAGGAGTCAGAGGGGGATGAGTAGGAGGAATATGCCCAGAATCGTCCAGAGTGGAGTTTTAGAAAAGTTTGAGAGAAGAGTTCAGCCTTAGAGATAGATGAGACGGCAGTGTTGCCGTCAGGACTGAGGAGTGGAGGAAAGATGAAGAAGTGAAGCTGGAGGAGATGTTTTGGCTAGATGCCAGAAGTCACGGGAAGAGTTAGAAAGCAAGGTTTTGACATTTTCTATTAATGAAAGAATTTTTGGTTAGTCGGAGAATAGATTTGGCACGATTTCGGGCAGAAATGTAAAGTTCATAATTAGCATTAGTTTGAAGGCTCTGGTGGAACGGGAAGGCTTGTTTTAACGGCGCATTTCTCCCACAAGCCCTTATGTGCGGGGTGAGTGATAAGCACACTAAAAAAAATCAACGATAAGATATACATAACTGCGTCCCTGTGCCCATGTTGCTTGCTTCCTGTTTCTCTCTTGTCTCTAGCCTGTCCTTTCCTTTCCTTTGTGTGGGTTGAGCTTTCTAGAACTCTTGTGAGGCGCGCCAAGTTTCTTTTATGTGAATTTTTGCTCTGTGGATCTTTTGTTGAGTGCCGATTTTCCTCTGTGTGGGTTCAGCTGTCTTGATTTCTTGTGGGGCGTCAAGTTTAATCTGTGTGGGTGAACTTTTTTGATCTTTTGTGAGCCGCCAAGTTTCTGAACCATATATTATAACTGGTAGGAGACGCATTCTTCTTGCTCTTCACGATATCACTATGTTTACCAAAAAGCCTTCCATCGCCCACCCCCCAAAAAAAAGAAGGAAAGGAAAAGAGAAAGCGGTAACAGTAAGGAAGAAGAAGAAAAGAAAGAGATAAAGTTAAATAAGAAAGATAATGGAGTTTATGAACCGTACAGTATGTTAGGACCAGCAGGATACACGGATTGTTCTTGTTCTTCACTGGTATTACTATGTTTACGAAGAGCCCTTTGTGCCAGAAGAAAAGAAGAAATGGAGGATGAGAAGCAGTGAGAAATAACCAAGTAAAGTAAGAAAGACAATACAGTTTCTGAACCGTATGTTAGGACCAGCAGGATACACGGATCCTTCTTGTTCTTTACTGGTATTACTATGTTTACCAAAAGCCCTCCCTCGCAAAAGAAAAAGAAGGAATGGCAGAAAACAGGCTGTAATAAGAATAAGATAAGAAAGATAATACTGTTTCTGAATCGTATGTTAGGATTCCCAGGACACACTGATTCTTGATATTCCGGATAAGTGTTTACCAAAAGTCCTTTAGTCTAGAAGAAAAAGAAGAATGGGAAGAGAAAAGGTAGTAAGAAGAGGAAAAAGTAAGAGAAAGATATGCTCAACACGACCCCCTCACAAATTAATCGGAAGAAAAGGAAGAAGAAAAGAAAGAGAATGGCAGTGACCAAAAGATAAAGTAAAAAAAAAAAAAAAATGTCACACTTGACCTCCATCCATAGCAGTCAGAAGAAAAGAAGAAAGAGGAGGAAAAAAGCAGTGGTAGGCAGATAAAGCAGAAGAAAAAGAATACATAAATCTTGACCCCTTTACGCAGGTTATCGAAATCTATGAAAAGCAAAACAAGAAGATAAAATAAAAGAGAAAGATAACTGACTCTCTCACAAAAGGGAAGTAAGAGCAAAGGCAGTGATAAGAGAGTGAAGTAAAAGAGAAAGAAAGAAAATATTAAACTCCACCCTTCACTGACTGTTAAGGTCCCTCAAAACAAGACAAGAAGGCAAAGTAACAAAGAAAGAAAATGGCAAACTTGACTCGCTCACGAATTAGTCCGAAGCTATTGAAGAAGAAAAGGAAAAAGCAATGAAAGGAAGAGAAAGTTGAAAGAAAGAATATATTAATCTCGACCCCTTCACAAATTTGTCCGAAGAAAAAGAAGAAAGGAAAGGGACTGAAAATAATAAGGCAGTGAAGCCAAGAAAAGAGGAAAAAGTTAAGAGTAAAGAAGGGAAACATTACACTCGACCCCTTCACAAATTAGTCAGTAGAAAAAGAATAAAGGAAAGGGAAAGAAAAAAATTAGGCAGCTAAGACAGGAGGAAAAAGTAAAGAGGAAAGAAGGAAAACATTACACTCGATCCCGTCAACAAACTATTCAGAAGGAAAAGAAGAAGAAAAGGAAGAAAAACGAGCAGTGACGGAATAAAAAAAAGGATAAAGGAAGAAAATAGAATAATAAACTTGACTCCCTCACGAAGGAAAACGAAGAGAAAAAGGCAATGAAAAGAAGGGAAAGTTGAAAGAAGGAATATGTTAAAATTGGCCCCTTCCCTTTCACAAATTATCGAGATTCGTTAGAAGCAAAACAAGAGGAGAAAATAGTAAAAAAAAAAGAAAAATGTTAAACTCAGCCACCTCAAATTCGGCACAAGAAACAGATGAAGAAAAGAAAGAAGAAAAGACAGTGATTAGAGAAGAAAGCAAAATAAATAAAAAAAAAGCCAAACTTGACCTTTTCCCCTTCTCCCCCTTCACAAATTATCGAGGCCCTTTAAAAGCAAAACAAGAAGAGAACGTGGTATATAAAAGAAAAAAAGTTGAAGTTGTCAGAAGGAATAGAAGAAGAAGCGGAAAAATATGAGACAATGATGAAAGAGAAAGTAAAATAAAGAGATGCTAAACTTGACCCCCTCCTCTCATTCCTCCTCCTCACAAATCGTCGCTGTCCATCCATGCTTGCAGGTGGCTGGCTGGCGGCGCGGCGGCGAGGTGGAAGCGGCCTGGCGACTCCTTTAGCGGGGAAGGTGAACTGGCGGCGTGCTGGCTCCAGGGACGGCAGTGTTGCTTTGGCTCTCGGCAGAACTGGACCCACCTTCATCGCTCTCCCGGACCGCAACCCACGCTCTCCCACGCCCACTCGCACATCCGCCGCCCATATCTACAAGCCCGACGCCCGCCCACCAACTGAGGAAAACAACGCTAAGGCTCTGACACCCAGGCCCACATCGCCTTTCCCGCTGCTTCGTCTGGACTCTAAGCTGAAAGGTGATTGCTACTTTGTTTGGCACTCAGTTTTGGGGGTCCTCGTGTTGCTTCCCTCCGTGTTGTCAGTCAGTCAGTCAATCAGTCAGTCAGTCAGTCAATCAGGTGGTACAGGCCGTTAAGTTGATCTTCTTTTGTTTACTGTTCATCCACTTTGACAGTCGGTTTGTTGATCGCTCTTACATCCCATTGCAAGTCAGTCAGTCAGTCAGGCAGTCAGTCAAGTGATACGGTCAGTTTGAATTTAGTTTTGTTGCCGTTTGTCACCTTAGTTAGTCAGTCAGTTTGTTGATCGTTTTAACATTAACGCACAGTCTTGTTTGCCAGTCAGTCAGTCAGTCAGTCAAGTGGTACAGTCAATTTTTATTCGAGTTTGTGTTTTGTTTGTTTACTTTCTCAGTCAGTTAGCTTGTTGGTCACGTTGACATTCCTGCTTCGTCCATCTTGCCAGTCAGTCAGCCAGTCAGTCATTCAGTTAATCAGGAAGGTGGTACAGTCAGTTTTAATTTAATTTTGTTGTTGTTTACCAGTCAGTCAGTCAGTTAGTCAGTTTCTTGATCGCGACGACATTTCAGCTCCGTTCAGTTTGCCAGTCAGCCACTTAGTCAGTTAGTCAGTCTTGTACTTCAGTCAATTTTTTTTCGCGTGTTAGTACATTAATTGGTTTGATTATTTTTGGGGGGTAGGTTAGGTAAGGTAAAGTTATGTAAGTGTTAGTCATTCCGGTTTTAATCAGTCAGGCAGTCATCTCTACAGTCCCATTTAACTCATTTGTTCCGCCAGTTAATCCTGTAGTCTTGCGCCAGTTACCAAAATCAGTCAGTCAGTAGGTCAGCCAGTCAATCAGTCAGTCAGCCCGTTACCTCAGTTACTCTAATCAGTCAGTCAGCCAGTACACTCCAGTCAGTCAGGCACTCAGTCTCTCTAGCTGTCATGTAATCAGTCAGTCAGTCAGTCAGTCAGTCATACGGAAATACCTTGTCCTGGAACGCATACAGAATACTTGACCTATATAAATGCTGATATGCGATTATTATTATTATTATTATTATTATTATTATTATTATTATTATTATTATTATTATTATTATTATTATTATTATTATTATTATTATCGTGGCAAGGGTGAGGAAGGGAAGCCAGTATCGTGACGGGTCCAGCTTGTTGCGTGTAACTTTTTTCTTCTTCTCTCCTTGTCTTTTACTATTTGTTTTCTTTCTATTTTTCCCCCTCCTCCTACTCCTCATCCTCCTCGTCTTGCTCCTCCTCCTCCTCCTCCTCGTCCTGCTTTTTTCTTCGTCCGCTTTTTCTTTCTTACTGTCATGTTCACCGTAATGTGTCAGAAAGTTTATTGGCTCATCGCGTGACCCTTTTCTCTTATTACTGCTGCCCCCACCACCACCACTACTACTACTACTACTACTACTACTACTACTACTATGACGAAGCATTTTTAACTGGCATAGCAAAACCACACACAAAAACATCTGGTTACGTCACGTCAACTTTTTGGTATTTCAAACTTTGCACCTTTATTTACACGAGAGAGAGAGAGAGAGAGAGAGAGAGAGAGAGAGAGAGAGAGAGAGAGAGAGAGAGAGAGAGAGAGAGAGAGAGAGAGAGAGAGAGAGAGAGAGAGAGAGAGAGAGAGAGAGAGAGAGAGAGAGAGAGAGAGAGAGAGAGAGAGAGAGAGAGAGAGAGAGAGAGAGAGAGAGAGAGAATGTGTGTGTGTGGTTATGAGTCTCGTCGTCAACAATTAAGGAGACATTTAATTAATCTGCCTGGCGCTTCCTTCACTTTTTTCTATTGAGAGGAGGACAACAAAGACCTCCTCCTCCTCCTCCTCCTCCTCCTCCTCCTCCTCCTCTTTGTCCTCCTCCTTCTTCTCTTGTTCCTTCTTCTTTCTCTTCTTCCTCCCTCCTCCTCCTCCTCCTCCTTCTCCTCTTGTTCCTCTTCTTCCCACTCACCCTCTTGGTGTGCCCCCGCTTCCTCCTCCTCCTCCTCCTCCTCCTCCTCCTCTCTCTGCTGTGGTTCCCTTCACTCCTCTCTCTCACTTCTTCTTCTTTCCTTCCTTCTTTCCTTTCCCACTCTCGCTTCATGCCTCTAGTCTTCCTCTGCCTCTTCCTTCTTCCCTTTATTTTAACTATTTTTTTGTCTTCCTCTTTTTTTTCCCTCTGTTTCCTTTTTTTCAGTCCCTCTTCCTCATATATTTCTTTGCCTCTTCCTTCTTCCTCCCTTCATTTTCTCCGTTTATCTTCCTCTTCTCTGTCTCCTTTTCTACTTCCTCTTTCTCTCTCCTCCTTTTTCTTCCTCTTTCCTATTTAACTTTTATTTCCTCTTCCCTCTTTCCCTCTCCTCTTGTCCATCTTCCCTTCCATGTCCTCTCCTTTTGCCTCCTTTCTTTTCCTCCTCTCATCCTCATCCTACTTTTCCACCTCTTCACTTCCTCCTCCTCTCTCTTCTTCCTCCTTCATGTAACTCTTCCCTCTTTTGTTTCTTTTCGTCTTCCATCCCCTCTCTTTTTTCTTGCTACCTTGCTCCTCTTTTTCTTCTTCCTCCTCTTTTTCCACTTCTTATTCCAGCTCCTATTCCTCCTCCTCCTCCTCCTCCTTTTCCTCCGGGAGTAGTGTTATCCTTGTATAACTTGATGGTAAGACCTCACCTTGAGTACGCGGTACAGTTCTGGTCACCTAGCTACAGGAAGGACGTCGTGTTATTAGAGCGAGCTCAGCAACGTGCTACGGAAATTATTCCACCGTTGAGTGCTCAGCCGTAAGAAGAACGACTCATGTGACTCAACCTCTTCACGCTGGAAAAGAGACGCTTGCGAGGAGATAAAATTATGATACAGGTGTTCAAGTACCTGAAGAACTTAGGTAACGTCAACCACTCCAAGTTTTTTCAGCTGCAGACGAACTTAAGAACTAGAAACAGCGGTCTACATATTAAAGCGAGGCGATGTAATACAGACATTGGCAGGAGATTCTTCTCAGACCGAGTCATCCGCCACTGGAACAATCTTCCCTCAGAAGTAATAAATGCGGATACCATCAACTCCTTCAAAAATCGAACCGACCATCATTTCATTGCGACAGGAATTTTTTTTTTTTTTTTTACAGCTATGGAGACAGTGCAAGGGCGTAATGAAAAAAATAAAAAAAAGGCCCGCTACTTACTGCTCCAGAACAGAGGTTAAAGGAGTGTTCAAAATCAGAGGTCAATTTCGGAAGGAGAGGTGTCCTGATACCCTCCTCTTGAAAGAGTTCAAGTCATAGGCAGGAGGAAATACAGATGAAGTAAATTGAACAACGAGGTGCTTTCATCTGCTCTACGGGCACCAAGTGACTGTAGAGCAGATTAATGTTTGGAACTCTCTACCCTGTGATGTCGTTGATAGTACAACAGTTACGGCCTTCAAGAATAGATTAGAGAAGTATTTTGAATCCAACCAGAAACTAATATATTACTCATTGTCGTAATAACGTTAAGTTCTTTCGAATACTGGTGTCCTTGTCCGCTTTTATCGCCCGGTTAGTGGTAGCAGTAATGGTAGTTCTGTCCTCTTTCCTACATAATTTCCATGCAGTTTTTCCATGCTGCATGGTTCTTTTTTCTTTCCTGCCAGTTTGGCTGTAGGGATGGGGGGGGTGGGGAGGAGCCTTCGCCTTTGCTGTCCCTCATCTTCCACCTTTGATTAGAAAGTTAGTGTAGCTTGTCACAAACAGCCTCGTAAAGACCATCAGGTCTGCTGTTGTTTGTTCTTTCTTTGTGTTGATTTGTGTTCCTCCTCCTCCTCCTCCTACTCTTTCTCTTCATATTTCTCCTCCTCCTCCTCCTCCTCCTCCTCCTCCTCCTCCTCCTCCTCCTCCTCTTCTTCTCCTTCTCCTCCCTCTCCTCCTCCCCCTCCTCCTCCAAAATCGTCATCGCCACTTCCTTGAGACCCAACCGAAGCACACACACGTGCGCGCGCGCACACACACACACACACACACACACACACACACACAGAGGGGGTCACTTCCTAGCTCTTGTCCGGCTGCTTGTTGTGTTCCCAGGTGTGTGAAGGTGGTGGGGGGGGGGGGGGGGGGAATTAGGCAGGTGTTATGGGGAAAGGTGTTAAAAAAAAGGGGTGTTTTTAAGGAAGGTAGTGAAGACAGGTGTATGGGCGGGGGGGGAGATGAGGTGCTTGGAGGAAAGACAGATATTGGAGACAAGACAGATGGAGAGAGAGAGAGAGAGAGAGAGAGAGAGAGAGAGAGAGAGAGAGAGAGAGAGAGAGAGAGAGAGAGAGAGAGAGAGAGAGAGAGAGAGAGAGAGAGAGAGAGAGAGAGAGAGAACAGAAATGAGAGAAGATGAGAGAAAAAAAAACAGGAAAACAACAGAACATGAGAGAAGGCAGATGTAAAAGATAGACAGATGTGTAAACGTCAAGACACACATATTAAAAAAATCCAGATATAAGAAATTGACAGGTGTGTAAATGGAGACAGGTGTGTAAATATAACCACGTGCGTAAGGAACAGATGTAAAGAGTGACAGGTTTGGGGGTCACTACGTCTAAGATAACAGGTTTGGAGAGGGGGAGAGAAGTGCATGGATAGGTCAGGTGTGTGTGTAGGCAAAGACATATATATAGACAGATGTGGAGAGTTGGACAGAGTGGGAAGGACAATGGAGCTGTATTGAGTGTGGAGAAGGAGGAGGAGGAGGAGGAGGAGGAGAGGATAGGAAGAAATTTGAAAGGAGAACAGTAGGAGGGTACTGAGGAAATGGGAAGAATGAGGAGGAGAAGGAGAGGGAGAAGGAGGAGGAGGAGGAAGAGGAGGAGAGGTGAATGGAGAACAGCAGGAAATATTGAAGACTGCGAAGAGGAGATGGAGAAGAGAATAATAATTGAAATAAAGGAGGAGGAAAAAGTGGAGGAGGAAGGAGTGCAGGAGGAAAAGGAGAAGGAGGGAAAGGAGGAGGAGGAAGAGGAGGAGAGGTGAAAGGAGAACAGCAGGTGATATTGAGGATTGCGAAGAGGAGATGAAGAACAGATGCTGAATAAAGAATAATTGAAATAAAGGAGGAGGAAGAAGTGAAGGAGGAGAAGGAGAAGGAGGGAAAGGAGGAGGAGGAAGAGGAGGAGAGGTGAAAGGGGAACAGCAGGTGATATTGAGGATTGCGAAGAGGAGATGAAGAAGAGATGATACGCAAAGAATAATTGAAATAAAGGAGGAAGAAGAAGTGGAGGAGGAAGAAGTGAAGGAGGAGAAGGAGGAGAAGGAAGAGGAATTAAATAGAGCCGAAAGGATAATGAAGGAGGACAACGAAATCAGGCAGGAAATGAAGTAGATTAAGAGGAGGAAAAGGAGAAGACGAAGAAGAAAGAGAAGGAGGAGGAAGAGGAGATGACGAAGAAGAAAGAGAAGGAGGAGTAAGAGGAGGAAAAGGAGAAGACGAAGAAGAAAGAGAAGGAGGAGGAAGAGGAGGAAAAGAGGAAGACGAAGAAGAAAGAGAAGGAGGAGGAAGAGGAGGAAAAGGAGAAGACGAAGAAGAAAGAGAAGGAGGAGGAAAAGGAGATGACGAAGAAGAAAGAGAAGGAGGAGGAAGAGGAGGAAAAGGAGAAGACGAAGAAGAAAGAGAAGGAGGAGGAAGAGGAGGAAAAGAGGAAGACGAAGAAGAAAGAGAAGGAGGAGGAAGAGGAGGAATAGGAGAAGACGAATAAGAAAGAGAAGGTTGAGTAAGAGGAGGAATAGGAGAAGACGAAGAAGAAAGAGAAGGAGGAGGAAGAGGAGGAAAAGGAGAAGACGAAGAAGAAAGAGAAGGAGGAGGAAGAGGAGGAAAATGAGAAGACGAAGAAGAAAGAAGGAGGAGGAAGAGGAGGAAAAGGAGAAGACGAAGAAGAAAGAGAAGGAGGAGTAAGAGGAGGAAAAGGAGAAGACGAAGAAGAAAGAGAAGGAGGAGTAAGAGGAGGAAAAGGAGAAGACGAAGAAGAAAGAGAAGGAGGAGGAAGAGGAGGAAAAGGAGAAGACGAAGAAGAAAGAGAAGGAGGAGGAAGAGGAGGAAAAGGAGAAGACGAAGAAGAAAGAGAAGGAGGAGGAAAAGGAGATGACGAAGAAGAAAGAGAAGGAGGAGGAAGAGGAGGAAAAGGAGAAGACGAAGAAGAAAGAGAAGGAGGAGGAAGAGGAGGAAAAGGAGAAGACGAAGAAGAAAGAGGAGGAGGAGGAGGAGGAGGAGGAAAAGAAAAAGAAAGTGAGAAATTGACGAGAAAAGAAGGGAAGAGGGAGATATAAAGATAAACAGGGAAATGAAGCAGAAGAATTAAGAACAGAGGGAGGGAAAGGAAGAGATGAAGAAGGGAGAAGGGGGTAAATTAGATGAAGATTGATAAGAAGGAGGAACAGGAGAAGGAGGAGGAGGAAGAAGAGGAGGAGGAGGAGGAGGAGGAAGGGAGGAGAATGAGTAATGATCCAGAAAACAGATGAAGATTAAAGTGGAAAAAAAGAGGAAAATTTAAAGATGGAAGATAAAAAGAAAGAAAGAAAGAGGAGGAGGAGGAAAGAAAGATAAAGAAGAGGAGGAGGAGAAGCAGAAGAGTTACCAATAAAAAGAAAAAAAAACAGGTGAGCAGGAGATAGAAAAAAAATATGAAAAGAGGAAGCCCATGAAAGAATTAGCAAGGCATAGGAAAAGAAGAGGAGGAGGAGGAGGAGGAGGAGGAGGAGGAGAAGGAGGAAGAGGTCAGGTGCTGGGTGTCTCAGGTTATTGTTCTTGGATACGCTTTTACCTGTACCGGCAGATGGGGTCTCTACCTGTGTGTGTGTGTGTGTGTGTGTGTGTGTGTGTGTGTGTGTGTGTGTGTGTGTGTGTGTGTGTGTGAGGGGAATGAGAGAGGAAGGAAGGGGAAATGAGGCTGGGAGGAGTGGGAGGGGAAGAAAGGGAGGGAACAATACTCGTAGAGGAGAGAAAAAAAGAGGGGAGGGAAGGGGAAAGAGGAAGGAAGGAGAAGGAAGAAAAGAAAAGGGAGAAGGTAAAACGAGGGAGAGAAAACAAAAGTGAGAGTGAAAAAAAGGGAAATCGAATAGGAGAGAAAAAAGGTGAGGGAAGAAAAGGTTGGGTAAGGGAGGAGCTGGAAGAAGGGGAGGAAAAAGGAAAAAAATGGAAGGGGAAGGGAAGGAGAAGGAACTAAGGATGAAAGGGAAAGAAGGAAAAGAAATCTAAGAGGGGAAAGAGTGAGGTTAGGGTTAGATGAGATAAGAAAGGGGAGGTAGAAGAGAAAGGGGAAGGGGAGGAAAAGAGAAAAGGAAGAGAAACGAAAGGAGAGGGAACTAAAGATGGGAGGGAAAGAAGGAGTTAAAATATGCAAAAAAGAGGAGGGAGAAGAGAAAGTGGAAGGGGAATGGAAGGGAAGAGAAAAGAAAATAGAGGAGAAAAAGTGGGAGAGGAAGAAAGGAAAGGGAATCTGAGAGGAGGAAAAGTGAAGGGCTAGGTTAGATAAGGTAAAAAAAGGGGAGGAAGAAGAGAAAGGGGAAGAGAAGGAAAGGGAAAAGAAAAGAGAGGAGAAAAAGTGGAAGAGGAAGAAAGGAAAGGGAATCTAAAAGGGGAGAAAGTGAGGAATGAGTTAGAATAGCTGAGAAAGGGGAGAAAGAAGAGAAAGGGGAAGGGGAAGAAAAGGAAAGGGAAAAGGGAAGAGAGGGAGGGATTAGGAGATGGAAGGGAATAGAGGAAAATGAATCTGAGAGGTGAAAAGGTAAGGGAAGGGCTAAATGAGATAAGAGAGAGGAGGAAGAAAAGAAAAGGAAAGGGGAAGAGAAGAAAATACAGCAGAAGTGGAATATAAAAGAGAAGAAGGAATGAGAGAGAAGAGAAAACAAGAGAGAGAGAGAGAGAACTGAACAATAATGAGAGAGGGGGAGAGAAATTGGAGGAGGGAAAAGAGCGCAGAAAAGGTGAGGGAGGGAAAGAGAGAGGGGAAAGGAGAGGAGAGAAAGAAGAGAATGGTTCAGACAGGTAGGAAAAAGGGTGGCCAGGTGTGAAGGTTAATTAAGGTAAAAAGAACATAACCAACAGACAAACTAACTAATACTAATAAACAAACTAACTAACTAACTTACTAACTAACTGACTGACTGACTAACTGACTGCCTGAATGACTGACTGAATGACTGACTAACTGACTGCCTGAATGACTGACTGAATGACTGACTAACTGACTGACTGAATGACTGACTAACTGACTGACTGAGAGAGAGAGAGAGAGAGAGAGAGAGAGAGAGAGAGAGAGAGAGAGAGAGAGAGAGAGAGAGAGAGAGAGAGAGAGAGAGAGAGAGAGAGAGAGAGAGAGAGAGAGAGAGAGCCATTAGGAAATTGAAACCACCATATTATGCATGAAAGATAAGGAGAAGGACGAATTCTTGGCTAAAAGATCTTAAACATATAAAAAAAAAAAATAACATGAATGAAAAAAGATATGGAAAAAAATATGTATAAAGTGTGAAAGTATTTTTTTGTGTGTGTGTGTGCGTGTGTGTGTGTGTGTGTGTGTGTGTGTGTGTGTGTTTGACTAAATGGGCGTACGTGCTTGTGGTGGAAGGCTCTTTTTACACACTCTCTCTCTCTCTCATGGTCTTCCTCTCTCCCTCA
Source organism: Eriocheir sinensis (assembly GCF_024679095.1). NCBI lineage: Eukaryota > Metazoa > Arthropoda > Malacostraca > Decapoda > Varunidae > Eriocheir > Eriocheir sinensis. The sequence goes on along the minus strand of NW_026111867.1, from coordinate 295,930 downwards.
CTCTACCCCTTCCCCCCCCCTCTCCCCTTCCCTCCCTTCCCTTGCCAGTGATAGCGGGGACAAAAAGTAAATCCCCTGCCAATGTAACTCTGCCGGACGAGTCACGTGAGACGCATTTCGCTCCTTGAAAATTGAACGCCGGAATGAGAACGGCCAAGAAAAAATGGTTAAAGTTCTCGGCTATTAAAGGGACGAAAGGGGTAGAGAGAGAGGGGCGGGGGAGGGGAGAGAGGGAGAGGGAGAGAGAGTTGAAAAGAGGGGAGGAGGAGAGTTAGAGAGCGAGAGAGTACTTTAATTATGAGTGTTTTTTCTTTTTTCTATTTTTTTTTTTATAGTTCGAGTTGAATATTTCTTGGTTTTATTGTTTTTGTTAGTGTTTTTGTTAGTGTTTTTTTTTTTCTAGAGTAAGAGAGGCAGCTCAAGGGTAAAAACAAAAACAAAAAACAAAAACAAAATCCTGCAAGTCGCTGCTCCAAAAAAAAAAAAAAAACAGTAAGATAAGCAAGATAAGTAAGATAGGCAGCTCAAAGGGAAACACGAAAACAAAAACAGAAAACAAAAAAAAATCCCGCAAATCGCTTCTAAAAAAAAAAAAAAAAAAAAAAAAAAACAGAACGAGAGGCCAAAAAGGGAGGGAGTGCTTGATACTCTCCTCTTGAATGAGTTTAAGTCGTAGGCAAGAGGAAACACAGGCGAAGGAAGGTACTTTTCCGTTAGTATTGCTGTTGTTGTTTTTGTTGTTTTCACCATCATTCATCCCTCCACCTCATCTTCAACCCGTCCATCTTACGTCAGTCAGCACCTTCTCTCCTTCGGCCCTTTATTATTTTTTATCAGGGGTAAGAAGAGGGAGAGAGAAGTGGGTTAGTGGCGAAGGTACAGGTGGGGGGGAAGGAGAGTCAGTGGGAGTGTACAGTTGTATGGCGTAAGTTCGTTTCCTCTCTGCTCTCCTTCCTCTCCCCCTCTCGTTCGTTCCATACCTCCTCTCGTTCCTTACATCCCCTCTCCTTCTCCCCCATAACTCCCTTTTCTCTTGACCTTCCTTCCGCCCATCTCTCCCACCCCCTACCTATCTCCTTACCCCCCTCCTACCCCCATTGACCCCACCCATTCCTCGCTCCTTATACTCTCAAACATTTCGACACTCACATATCCACATTTGATAAGGCTTTCGTGGAGGTTGTTGTGCTAGTGTTTCCATTTCGGGTATAGCTTCATGAGCCTAGTGAGAGTTTTTATTTATTTATTTTTATACAACAAAGGAGACGGCTCACGGGCAACAGAAAGAGTGTAGGGAACAAAAAGCCCGCTACTCACCGCTCCCACAACAGACAAAAGTAAGGATTGGCCAAGGCTTCCCCGCTACTCACCACTCCCATAACAGACAAAAGTAAGGATTGGCCAAGGCTTCCCCGCTACTCACCGCTCCCATAACAGACAAAAGTATGGATTGGCCAAGGCTTCCCCGCTACTCACCGCTCCCATAACAGACAAAATTAAGGAGTGTCCAAGGCTTCCCCACTACTCCCCGCTCCCACAACAGACAAAAATAAGAAGTGTCCAAGGCTTCCCCGCTACTCACCGCTCCCATAACAGACAAAAGTAAGGATTGGCCAAGGCTTCCCCGCTACTCACCACTCTCATTACAGACAAAAGTAAGGAGTGCCAAGGCTTCCCCGCTACTCACCGCTCCCATAACAGACAAAAGCAAGAAGTGCCAAGGCTTTCCCGCTACTCCCGCTCCCACAACACACAAAAGTAAGGATTGCCAAGGCTTCCCGCTACTCACCGCTCCCATAACAGACAAAAGTAAGGATTGGCCAAGGCTTCCCCGCTACTCACCGCTCCCATAACAGACAAAAGTAAAGAGTGCCAAGGCTTCCCCGCTACTCACCGCTCCCACAACAGACAAAAGTAAAGAGTGCCAAGGCTTCCCCGCTACTCACCGCTCCCATAACAGACAAAAGTAAGGAGTGCCAAGGCTTCCACACTATGAACGTGAAGAATACTCATTGGATCCCGACTCATCTCCGTTGTGGGCCTTGGAAGTAGTTGTTGTCGAACCTAGAAGCATCTGACAATCTTGCCTTCATCTCCTCCACTTCGGTAAGCTCGGAAAGAAGAGAGTGTCAGAAATGAGTGTCTCCGTTCATCAAGGCGTTTTTTAATTGCAGTATCGAATGGCTAAAAGTCTTTCCAAAGGGGAGTATTAAAACGCCATTTGGATTTAGATTGGTTTTAGTTATTTTATCGATTTTCCTCGTGGGCAGTTTTCATGTCATCGGTATATGGAGAATACACACACACACACACACACACACATACACACACACGTACACACAAAGCTACTTTACGCTTGACGAACTGGAGTACCAACGAGGTCATGGATGTATTGCCCTGAAATTCTCATCCTCCTCGAAGTAGATCAAACACATGCGACAATTTATTTTCGTTTTATTGATTTTTCGCTAAGGAGAGCAAAGCAGAAAGTGAAAAAAACAAATTGACGTATCTTTCGGCCACTCTTCTGAACGTTATTTAGAGGAGCAATGAGTAGCGGGCTTTTTTTTTTCATTATTGTTTCCTTTTGTTGCCCTTGAGCTGTTTCCTCTGCTGTAAAAAAAATAGATAAAAAGCTGATCCACAAAAAAAGAGAAAAGGAGATAGACGGTGAAGAAGACGATAAAAATATCTGAGGCAATAAAAGCCTCGAAAAATAAAAACTGTAAGAAAAAACGTAAATCTGTGCATCAAAAGCCAAAAGAAAAGAAAAAAGTTGTAATTTGTTAAGTAAAAAATAGAAATTGTAATTCGGATGTGTAGAAAATGGCAAACTTTTCTTAAATCTAATACTCCTAAAACACACACACACAAAAAAAAAAAATAGAGGAAGAAAAGACAAACTGAACTTAGAAAAAAAATATATACTGGGATGTTCAGTAAAAATAAAGCTCAAAATAATGAACGTTGGGCGAAGTGGACATCAACATCTGAACTAGAGAGATAGAAAACGAAAATCCAGACATCAACAAAGGGCAGACTTTAATATACCGACGATAATGTAGGGCTGGCAAGATCGGGCGACCAACACGACACTCGGATCAGCAATTTCAAACGCGTCTGCCTCTCACACTGACTCTTTCCAAAGGTCACAAGGGAGACATCGTTTTTTCATGAGTGTTTTTTTTCACGTTCATGGTGGCTGCAGATGATTTGTCACACTATCACCAGGGTCATTAAACTATCCATTATTCCACCACTCCTACGAAAACCTTAGTAGCTATATATGCTTTGCCTCATGATCACCAGGGGAATTTAACAAAGGAACACATGATGATACAGAAGTGTTGATCGGAATGTTTGGAAAAAGAGAGAGGAGGGAGGAAGAGAGGGATGGAGGGAAGAAAGAAGGGAAGAGAGAATTATCAAACGATCATGATAGTTCAAGTGAGTGTTTATTAGCTATCTACCATCCCATCACTCCTACGAAAGCCTTGTCAAACGTGTATGGTAGCTATAGATGATTCGTCACACTACCACCAGGGTCATTAAACTGTCCACCATCCCACCACTCCCACGAAAGCCTTGTCAAATGTGTATGGTAGCTAAAGATGATTCGTCACACTATCACCAGGGTCATTAAACTGTCCACTATTCCACCACTCCTACGAAAGCCTTGTCAAATGTGTATGGTAGCTAAAGATGATTCGTCACACTATCACCGGGGTCATTAAACTCTCCACTATTCCACCACTCCTACGAAAGCCTTGTCTAATGTGTATGGTAGCTAAAGATGATTCGTCACACTATCACCAGGGTCATTATAAACTGTCCACTATTCCACCACTCCTACGAAAGCCTTGTCTAATGTGTATGGTAGCTATAGATGATTCGTCTCACTATCACCAGGGTCATTATAAACTGTCCACTATTCCACCACTCCAACGAAAGCCTTGTCAAATGTGTGTGTTGGCCGCCGAAGAGTTTATGAACATGGCTCTTAGTGGAGGACAGAGTCTGAGTACTGTTCTTGTTATGGAGTTTAATCAAGGGTTGGAGTCGAAAGGTTGACTAGAAAAGGGCTTGAGAGCACCGTGATGAGTTCTAAAAGGGAAAGGTTAGTCGTGTCAAGAAAGACGAACACAAAATAACAGGTGAACGTAGTGATCAAAGTGTTGCGAGTTCTAGACACGAAAAGACAACAGTAATTTCTTGAGAATACCCCGAAGAGCACAGGTTACAGCAGCGAAGGTTAGCCAGACATCGAGGAGGACCACTCAAAGCAGATATAGCACAGGAAGTCCAGCAAGTTTCAAGACTCGAAAAGGAGAACACCCCAACGAGCACCTGTTATAACAATGAAAGTTGGTCAAGAGTCGAGAAGGACGACTCAGAACTCCTCTTGTATCTGGAAATGAAAGTCTGGCCAAGTGTCATTTCCAAAAAAGAACCAGATTATTGCCTGAGAAGAAGGACAACTCAAAATGTTATGTTTGTAGTGAAAGTTTAGTCAAATGTCATACAAAAAAAAAAAAAACAGATGGGTACACGAGAACGAAACAAGGAATGTCTGTGAAAGTTAAACCAAATGTCAGAAGGGACAAACTAAGAAGACTTGCAACTGAAGCTTACCAGGTGTCAAAACCGAAGACTAAATTAAAGAGACGAGCGCTCGAAAACATTTCAACCCAACCCCAATCTGTTTTTAGCAGCGAAAGGTTACCAGGTGTCAGAAGAAGACAACGGAGGACAAACTTTTTAGGTACAGCGAAGTGTCAAAACAGCAAAACACAGAGAACAACAAACGAACATGTAAAGGGCAAACATAACAAGGATATTACAAACTTTACTCTCTAGGCCATTCCCTTGTGATCAGTTTCAACGATTCTTCAGCCAGGCTCTGTATTCCCAAAGAGCATTCTATCAAATACCTTTACCCGTGATAGGCTACAACCAGCATGATGATTCTCTGTTATCATTAATATGCTGCAAATATGCCAAGATGAAAGAGTAATTAGAAGTGAAGAATGTGGAACCGAACGAAGGCGAAAGAGTTAGAAGCTGCCGTTTGTTATAAGCTGGCAATACCTGAGAGAGCTTGAAATGCGGACTTAAGAAATATATACCTGTCAGTTATAGAGAGACAACTTAAAGGTATCAAAGTCGCATAATGAAAGACGCCACGTATGAGCACAAAAGACCATCCCTCAAAATATCCGTCATGGTACTGAAAGGTTACCGTTGATAATAAATGAGAGCTTGTAATACTAACTAACTAACGAGGGCTCTAAATAATGCATACCTGTTAACTATGAAAGGTTAGCTGAAAGTTTTAAGGTCGCACGTAGCCAAGCAGCACGGATGAGCCTCAGAGCCAGACACTGAAATATTTGTTGAGACTGAAAAGTTACAGTTGACGATGATACAGTTGGTGATGATACAGTTAATGATGATACAGTTGATGATGATACAGTTGACGATGATACAGTTGACGATGATACAGTTGATGATGATACAGTTGACGATGATACAGTTGATGATTATACAGTTGAGCTTGGAATAGGGCCTTAATATTACATACCTGTTAATTAGGAAAGATTATTAATTATCTAGCGTCTCCGAACAATGTAAAGCGGATGAGCACCAAAGGCAGACGATGGCAAAAATTAGTTGGTGTTCGATTTGGCAATAATGGAGAAAGCTTGTAATTCGTCCTTTGAAGTGAATTATACATACCTGTTAATTATGAAAGGTTGTCCAGGTGTCAGAGCAAAGTAACACGATTGAGGACCAGAATCAGACCCCAAAATATGCGTCTTGACACTAAAAAGCTACCGTTCATAATTATTGAAAACTTGGTAAACCGCCCTTAATATAAATACCTGTTAATTATGCAACGTTGTCCAGGTGTAAGCAAAGTAACACGATTGAGGACAAGAATCAGACCCCAAAATATGCTTCTTGACACTGAAAAGTTACCGTTCATAATTATTGAAAACTTGGTAAACCGCCCTTAATATAAATACCTGTTAATTATGCAACGTTGTCCAGGTGTCAGAGCAAAGTAACACGATTGAGGACCAGAATCAGACCCAAAAATACTCGTCTTCAGCACTAGAATCAAACCCAGAAATACCCGTCTTCAACACTAGAATCGAACCCAAAAATACCTGTCTTCAGCACAAGAATCGAACCCAAAAAATACCCGTCTTCAGCACTAGAATCGAACCCAAAAAATACCCGTCTTCAGCACTTGAATCGAACCCAGAAATACCCGTCTTCAGCACTTGAATCGAACCCAGAAATACCCGTCTTCAGCACTAGAATCGAACCCCAAAATACCCGTCTTCAGCACTAGAATCAAACCCAAAAATACCCGTCTTCAGCACTAGAATCGAACCCCAAAATACCCGTCTTCAGCACAAGAATCGAACCCCAAAATACCCGTCTTCAGCACTAGAATCAAACCCAAAATACCCGTCTTCAGCACTAGAATCGAACCCCAAAATACCCGTCTTCAGCACAAGAATCGAACCCCAAAATACCCGTCTTCAGCACTAGAATCGAACCCCAAAATACCCGTCTTCAGCACAAGAATCGAACCCCAAAATACCCGTCTTCAGCACTAGAATCGAACCCCAAAATACCCGTCTTCAGCACAAGAATCGAACCCCAAAATACCCGTCTTCAGCACTAGAATCAAACCCAAAATACCCGTCTTCAGCACAAGAATCGAACCCCAAAATACCCGTCTTCAGCACTAGAATCGAACCCAAAAATACCCGTCTTCAGCACTAGAATCAAACCCAAAATACCCGTCTTCACACTCGAAAGCTAGCCGGGCAAGTGTCAAAGTCCCAACGAAGCCGATGAGCCACGGACGCATGCAAGAATAGCTGACTAGTAATGAAAGGTTGTCCGGGTGTCTGTCAGCGTTCTTTTACCGTGTGTCTATCAAGGTGCTTCCACAAATATCACGTATTCCAGAGATTGTGTTTTCCGCACGAAGAGCATTGAGGGTGAAGGTACCGTTGCCAGATTATCGTACTCAGAGCATAGTATTTACCGGTTTCTGTCGCCTAACTATTGCCAAGAAACATCAGGTATGAACTATTTTAACGATAAATATAAATGAATCTGGTTATTGGGGACCAGGAGACAGTTTTTGGATCGGATGTCGGTTAATATAAGAGGCTGAGTACGACAATCTGGCAACGTTGGTGATGGTCGAAGAGGTCGCGAGAGACGGTCAGTCAGTCACTCAGAGATTCCCAGAAGTTCTCAGGACTATATTCTCAAACACACATCCATATTGTACAAGGCTTTCGTGGAGGTCATTGTGTGCATTTCCATGGGTAGTTTTATAAGCCAAGTGATGGTTTGACAAGACTTCTGGGAAAAACACTCTTGAGAAACAGACTGAATAACCATTGTGGCCTTTGGAAATTGTTGTAAAGTTCATATTCACAAACATTTCGAGACTCACACACATCCATATTTGACAAGGCTTTCGTAGAGGTTGCTGAGAGGATTTCCATTGGTAGTTTTCCTCCTCGTCCTCCTACTCCTCCTCCTTTTACTCCTCCCTCTACTCCTGCTCCTTCTCCTGCTCCCTCTCCGGCTCCTCCTCTTCCTCTTCCTCTTCCACTATCTCACGCTTCCAATCACAACACAAGAATCTTTTTAATCCGGAATGGAGAGTAAGAAAGAGAAACGGAGAGACAGAGATTGATGCATCTTTTATTTATTTATTATTTCTTTGTTATCAACCGAAATGACGCGAGACAAGGTTGATATTGACGCTTTAATGATTGAAAAGGTCTCTTTATAGATCGATTTTAAACCTTTTCGTGTTTGTTATGATAATGTTGTTTTGAGAGAGAGAGAGAGAGAGAGAGAGAGAGAGAGAGAGAGAGAGAGAGAGAGAGAGAGAGACAGACACAATGGGACGGGGAGAGATAGTGGTATGAATATAGGAGTGTGTGTGTGTGTGTGTGTGTGTGTGTGTGTGTGTGTGTGTGTGTGTGTGTGTATGTGTGTGTGTGTGTGTGTGTGTGTGTGTGTAGGTTTATAAACAACACACATCGCTCTTCCAGGAAAGGCAAATATTGTTATAGTTTACTTAACCAACTTGTGTGTGTGTGTGTGTGTGTGTGTGTGTGTGTGGATACTCCTCACGTCTCTGATAATTGACAATAATCCCTCTCCGCCTCCCTATTGTAGTGGTTGCCATATCTAATCACGCATCGGAGGGCCCCGGTTCGATCTCCACCCTCGTCTGTCGCCCACTCCACCAGCTGTTCATTCTCTTTCGGGCTGGGCGTTAATAGGTGCATGAAGCAACCTGCAGAAGTTGAAGTACGGTAACCCAAATGTCATTCTTGCCGTGCGTCCCGGAGTAGCGAGTCCTCCACCACAGGCTCAAGGATCAGAGAGACGGGGACGAGCGCCGAAGCAACGCGCATCTTAGCTTATAGCCCTGACTTTGCCTCAATGATTATAATTTTCTTTCAAGAGAAGGGTATCTGGACACCTCTCCTCCCGAAATTGACCTCTCTTTCGGCCACCTCTTTGGATTCTTTTTGTGAGCAGCGAGTAGCGGGCTTTTTTTTTATTATTGTTTACTTTTTTTGTGCCCTTGAGTTGTCTCCTTTGTTGTAAAAAAAAAAAAATACTGCCACCAGGTGCTGAATGTTGCGTCTGTACCTGCGTTGTGTAACAGTTCATATCAGGATTTGTGTCATGGAAATTGTTACAGTAATTAGCCTACACAGAGACTCAGCAAAGGCCTTAAAACCATTACTTTGGCCGTTTCATTGCCGTTGGTTTTGGTCGCGTGCTGCCCGTCTGTCGCCTCCCGGGCAGGGCGGCGAGGCAGCGCGGTAGGCCTGGCGTCACCCTTGAATAATAACACGCCAGCTGAAACGGAGTGGCAATGCTCGGCGGGACGTATTTCCTTATTCGTATTTTTTTTTTACAACTAAGGAGACAGCTCAAGGGCACAAAAAAAGGAAACAATAATAAAAAAAGCCCGCTACTCGCTGCTCCTACAAAAAAGAATCAAAAGAGGTGGCCGAAAGAGAGGTCAACTTCTGAACAAGGCAAGTTACGTTAGGTTAAATAATGCATATATGAACTGTTTCTTTCTAATTTTGAGTGGGAATCACAATGAGAGTATTTCCCAGAACACCCCGTGGTTACTTTCAAAGATACAGCCGAGCGTCTTTCCCCGTCCCAGTGTGTATGTCTGTCTGTCTATCTGGCGTCTCGATATCACACACTTGTAGAGAGATTGGAGCTATGCCGGAGGGACGCATATTCCTGAACTATAGCAAAGTTGAGCACCTGGCCCGGTTTAGGATAAGTTAGTTAAAGTTATAACAGGGGAGGTTAGTTCTGATGAGTACTTCTGGCGGGGATATACACTTAAAATAATTAGAGGAGGATTACGTAGTTAGTTTGTGAGCTACGACCCGCGCGTCATCCACGGCTCGGCGCAAACACTTCAGGAATATGCCAGCGTGACGCACTTCGGCCCTCACGCCTTTTCACCCCTCCTGGCCTCGACCTCCCCCGTCCCTCCTTTTTCACGGCCATCAGTCATTACTTATTTTCATCGCTGTATTGACAAACGCGCGTGATTTACTGCCCACTCCCTTGCAGCCTGATGGAGACTGATGCGCCTATTACAGTACTCGCCATGCAAGCCTCGGCCCTTGTTGAAAGATCGGACCGTGTTTTCAGACGCTTTCGGCTCTCACAACAAATATTTTCATAGGCCTCAAAGGGGATTAGTCGGTTTGTCATGTGATTTGTTAAGTTCATGGTGCAAAAGTCCTGTTAAACTATCCCTATAACACAACTTCTACCAATACTTACAAGGCCATTAAGGAGATTGGTCAGGTTTTTATGTGTGTATTTCACGTTCATGATACAGTTTTGTTAGACTATCTCTAGGCTCTTAAAACTACCCATGGGAATACTGACACAACCTCTACCAATGCTTCCAAGGCCCGAAAGGGAATAAATCGGATTCTCAAGAGGGTTGTTCTCGTTCCTGGTTCAGAAGCCTTGTCAAACTATCACTATAGGCTCGTAAAACTACCCATGGGAATACTAACACAATCTCTATAAATACTTTCAAGGTCACAAAAGGATCGGATTTTCATGAGTGTTGTTCTCGTTCATGGTTCAAAAGCCTTGTCAAACTATCACTATAGGCTCGTAAAACTACCCATGGAAATATTAACACAAACTCTATAAATACTTTCAAGGCCACAAAAGGGATAAATCGGGTTGTCTTGAATGTTTTCCACGTTCATGGTGAAAAAGCAGAGTAAAAAGAGGAGCAGCAAGTAGCGTTTTTTTTTGTTTATTATTGTTTCCTTTTTTCGTGCCCTTGAGCTGTCTCCTTTGTTGTAAAAAAAAAGCCTTATAAACCTACCCATGACAATATTTACACAACAACCTCTTCGAAAGCCTTATGCAATGTGGTTATGTCAGGCCCCAAATGTTTGCAAATACGAGACTTAAACACGAAACAAGTAAAGATGCTGGTGGTTGTGGTGAAGGGCAAGGTGTCGATATAAAGGAGGAATGTTTTGAGTCTGGGGGAAAACTTTGTCGTGAGGGATTTGTTTCCTATACAGAGGGCGAGGGTTGAGGGTAGCGGGATGCTTAGCGGGTCAGCGGCAAGAACAAACACATGTTATCTAAAACGAGTGGCCATACCAGACGCGGGTAGTGGGTTCCCTCCAAGCTTACCCACTTATATTAGATAACATGTGTTTGCTCTTGCCGCTGACCCGCTAGGCAACCCGCTACCCTCTACCCTCCCAGCAAACCGCGCGCAGTGTGGCCGCACCTAAGGGAGGGAGAGAGGGGAGGGGCGACGGAGAGCATACAACTGCACACTCCTACTGTCTTTCCTATTCCCCACCTGCACCTTCACCACTAACCCACTTCCTCTTCGTACTATATCCTTGATTAAAAAAAAAAAAAAAAAAAAAAAAAAGCAGGAGCGTTATGTCAGACGCTTCCACCTCGCACATCAACTATTTTCAAAGGTCAAAATGGAGATTAATCGGGCTTTCATGAGGATTTTTTTCACATTCATGGTACAGAAGAAGAGTTAAACAACCACCAGGGCCATTAAACTACCCCTGAAAATGCCCGAAACGCCTGCGAAAGCCTCGTTAAATATGTGTAATTGGGTGACGAAAGGTCTGAGAATACGGGGTCAGATCATCACTTGTTGCTTGGTGTGTGTGTGTGTGTGTGTGTGTGTGTCAACGGTGCCAGATTGTCGTACTCAGCCTCTTATATTTACCAACTTCCCACCCCAAAACTGTCCCCTGGGCCTCAACAACTAGATTAATTTATATTTATCGTTAAAATAGTTAATTCCTGATGTGTCTTGGCAATAGTTAGTCGTCAGAAACCGGTAAATACTATGCTCTGAGTACGATAATCTGGTAACGTTGGTGTGTGTGTGTGTGTGTGTGTGTGTGTGTGTGTGTGTGTGTGTGTGTGTGTGTACCCAGCTCAAACGAGGAAGACATTACAACCAATCCTTCACTTTCCCAATACCCTCTCAATGGCCTTTTATTCTGGTTACTTGTATTGGAGCAGCGTCTAGTGGAATTTTGTTTTGCTCTTTTGTTTAATTGCCCTCGAGCTGTATCCTTTGCTGTATAAAAAAATAGTATTAACCTTTCCCATCGTTCAATACCAATCCTAACCTCGAAATGGCTAAGGTAGACACACATAAGAATAACGAATGAAACAAATATATAAGAATTGATAAGAATAAGAATAATAAATGCAACAAATATATAGAGCAGCGTTACCAGACGATCATACTCTGAACATTACATAGGTCGGTATTATAAGACTTTCGCTTCTCACATCAGGTATTTCTAAAGGTCAAAGAGGGGGTCAGCCGGGTTCTAATGGGTGTTTCTTGAGGTTCCCGGTACAGAGGAAGGGTCACACTACCACCAGGGTCATAAAACTACTCCTGGAAATGCCTACAACTCCTACGAAAGCCTTGTCAAATATGTGTTTCTAGGTTCAGGGTACAGAGGAAGGGTCACACTACCATCAGGGTCATAAAACTACCCCTGGAAATGCCCACAACTCCTACGAAAGCCTTGTCAAATAGGTGTTTCTAAGTTCACAGTACAGAGGAAGGGTCACACTACCACCAGGGTCATAAAACTACTCCTGGAAATGCCTACAACTCCTACGAAAGCCTTGTCAAATATGTGTTCTTGGGCGGGGAAATGTCTTGTAAAACGACCCTACGATATCTGCCTAATAAAAGCTACCCCTCTTTCCCCGCCACACACACATGACGGTAATCAATCAAACTAACCTGAAACTCAATCATCATTACATTCTACACGAGCGGGAAGAATAAATCAACGTTAACTAAGCTGACGTGGTTCGTATTTAGAGAGCATTGTCGCGCATCTGGTAACACTGAACCGGAATCGAGGAGAGGCGTGGAGCAACGTTGCCAGATTGTCGTACTCAGCCTCCTCTGTTTGCCGATCTCCGACCTAAAAACTGTCTCCTCCACCCCCAAAATTGGCTTCATATAAAATTATCGATGAAATGGTTATTTATTGGTGTTTCTTGGCAACATTTATGGGCCTGAAACCGGTAAATACGCGGCTCTGAGTACGATAATCTGGCAACAGTGGTGTGGAGTGAAGCGAAGCAAGTACTCGAGACGTCCCGGGTTGAGGTTCGAGTCTTATATTCCCTGGCTATGGACCGGCAACAGTGGAGGCGGCTCATATCCCGTCCAAACGATGATGATGATGATGATGGACCACATCCTCAAACGCCTCGACGTCTTGGTACATATATCGATTTTATATCCTAGAAAGTGCGGTGATTTCCATGGCTGGTTTTATGACCCCGGTGTAACTCAGACAAGGCCTTTGCGCCATGGACGGGAAAGCACTCATGAGAACCTAGCCTTGTCTGTGGTCTTGGCAAATTGTCTTAATGAGAGTCTAAGGTGTTTGAGAATACGGGTCTTTTTTTTTTTTTGCAACAAAGGAGACAGCTCAAGGGCACAAAAAAAGGAAGCAATAATAATAAAAAAAAAGCCCGCTACTCGCTGCTCCTTGACACCATACTCGACTAGCCTGAATGATGACGTAAAGACACACTGCTCCAGCATTGACACTACATAATTATCCACGCAAGGAAGGTTATCGATACAGAGGAGTGTAGACTCATCCGCCCGCCAATTCTTACGTAACAAGGGGAGGAGAGTGAACTGCCAGCGTCATATTTCAATCTCGGTTGCCTTGAAAACTGATCTTGACGGTGTAACAAGCTTGCGGATGATAAACTTTTAGCATGACGAACAAGAAAATACATAGCCACCAAAACAGTTACTGAGCCCATATTACGAGCAGAAATTTTTCAAGTTAGCTAGGATGGTAAAACGTTCGGAATCTAGTCTGTTTCAGCAAGGGAGGTTATGGAAACAGAGTAGTGTAGACCCACCCGCCCGCCAGTTCCCATGTAATAAGCTTAAAATTTCAATCTTGCTTGCCTCTAGAGCTGAATTTAACGGTATAACAAGCTTGCAGATGATAAGCTCTTAGAATGACCAACAAGAAAATACGTAGCCACCAAAACAGTTACTTGACACATATTACCTCCAGATATTTATTTTAAGTTAGCTAGAAGGGCGGAAAGACGTTCATCTAGTCAGCTTCTGTTAGTACCCTCAATTATGCTTGTAAGTGCTGGAACATGGAGGCGTAAGCACTGACCAATCATATGCCAGTATTATGTCACGTGATCCTGTCAGCCAATAGCAGCAAAGTAGTTCTGATTTTCTCCACCTGGCGGCGCTCTTTACCCCAGTCTGTGCCTCCCCTTCCCCCCGCCAACCCACTGTCGCCCTTTCCTTAATTCGCTCAGGGCAGAAAAGTGTGTGTACTGCGTGACTCGTGACCTCTGACGTACGGGAGTGACTCACGTAGCTGTGTGTGTGTGTGTTTTAGTGACGCTGGGACGCCGTGAAGACTACCGCGGCCTGGTTGCGTTGGAGAAGAGGGTTGTGCGTGTGTGTGTTTGTGTGCGTGTTCAACTAACGAGAACTTTTTTATCAGTCATCGTTTTGGTGTTTGGAGTGGCACGAATGTAATGTAAAGTGTGGTTAGACCTTGGTGTGTGTGTGTGTGTGTGTGTGTGTGTGCGTGTGTGTTCAAGTAACGGGCTTCAGTGATTGTTTTGGTGTTTTAGTTCCGCGAAACCAGCGTAACGAGCCTCTAGGTGTGTGTGTGTGTGTGTGTGTGTGTGTGTAGGCGGAGCAGACGACAATCCGCCCCCCCTCTTCCTAACCCCCAACCACCACCACCACCACCACCTCCAAGTAAGTGTCGACCTCCATCACGTCTCCATATCTATCCTTCATTATTCATTCCCTATCAGCTGATGGATCTGTTCTCGTTCCTCATGTGTTCATTATCGTATTCGTTGATGTATCTATTCTCTTATTAATGTATTGGGGTGTTTCTTTATTACTTTATTGCTGTCGTCACCATTTTTTGCTCTAACGAGGTGATTGGTACTTGAATTATTATGTCTTTATTTTATTGTGGTCAAGATTCTTTTCCTTCAGAATACTGCCGCCTCCGGTATGACAAGTGTAGTTTCATAAGCATAGTAGTAGTAGTAGTAGTAGTAGTGGTATAAAGTAGTGATATGATTATTTTTCAGTAGTTATCCTCCCCCGTCACCCCCTTTCTCTCTCTCTCTCTCTCTCTCTCTCTCTCTCTCTCTCTCTCTCTCTCTCTCTCTCTCTCTCTCTCTCTCTCTCTCTCTCTTTTTCTCAGAAGCGGTCGGTCACTTGTCTTCGCTTTTATTCACGTTGGTAGAGAAGGAGCTTGTTGGGGGAGAGAGAGAGAGGGAGGGAGGGAGAGGCTAAGGAAAGAAGGGAGGGAGGGAGGGGAGTCTAGGGTAAGGAGGATGGGAGGGAGAGTTAGACAGAGCAAGGTGACAAGGGGGAGAGAGGAAGGGGTAGACTGAGGAAGCAAGGGAGGTAAGAGGAGGGGAGAAGGTAAGGAAAGAAGGGGGAAAGGGGAAGAGAGGGGTAGACTAAGGAAAGAAGGGGGGTAAGGGAGGGAGAGGGTTAGGTAACAAGGAAGGGAGGGAAAGGAGGGAGAAGACCGAGGTAAGAAGGGAGAAAGGGAGGAGAGGTCAGGGTAAGAAAGGAGGAGGAGGAGGAGAAGGGAGCTCTTGAGAAGAAAGGGGGGAAGGGTGGAGAGAAGGAGTGAGGGAAGGAAGGAAGATGAAGATACTTGCCCATAAAGGAAAGTGGGTAAGAAGGGGAAAGGGAAGAAAGGGAGGGGGAAGGGAGAGAAGCGGGGAAAAGATAGGAAGGGAGAGAAATAGTTACGAATAGGAGAGGAAGGGAGAGAAAGGGGAGAAGGAAAATACTGAAAAAGGAAAACATGTATAATTAGGTATGGGAAAAAATAGAACAGAGGAAAGAAAAGACAAGGAAGGAGAAAAGGGGGAAAGGAGAGAGATACTGAAGGAGGAAAACACAGATATTAATGGGAGAGAAAGAAGGAAAAGAAGAGAGAAGGAAAAGAGAGGAAGGAGAAAAAGGGAGAGAGATACTGAAGAAGGAAAACACAGATAATAATGGGAGAGAAAGAAGGAAAAGAGGGAGAAAAGAAGAGAAGGAAAAGAGGGGAAGAAGAAAAAGGGAGGAAAACAGGAAGGAAAACAGAAGGAAAATTATGAGAAAGTAAAAAGAACAAAGAGAGAGAGAGAGAGAGAGAGAGAGAGAGAGAGAGAGAGAGAGCATGAATGGAGGAAAGAACCAAATAAGTCTAGGGAGATAAGAAGGTATTACAGGGATTGGAGGGAAGGAAGAGCTCTTCTCTCCTCTCTCAGGGTACGAGGAGGAAGAGGAGGAGGAGGAAGAGAGGAGGAAGAGGGAGGGAGAAGGGGGAAGAGTGTGCTAATCAACTTATTGGAGAGAGAGAGAGAGAGAGAGAGAGAGAGAGAGAGAGAGAGAGAGAGAGATTCACCAACTTCCTTACCTCTTCTCCTCCCCCTTCAATCCCTTACTTCCTTCCCCTTCAACCCCCTCCTTCCTCCCTTTCTCCTTCATTTTTCTCCATTTCCTTATTTCTTCCTTTTCCTCTTTCCCCTTCTCTATTTCTTCCTTTCGTGGTATTTCTCATTTACTCCCTTTTGCCTCACCCTTCAGTCCCTCTCTCTCTGTCCCTTAACCCCTTCCTCCCCTTCCCCTTTTTATCCTTTTCCCTCTTCTTCCTATTTCTTTATTTTTTCTCTGCTTCCTTCCTTCAGTTACTTTCCTTTCCTTTCCTCTTCAAACCTGCACTTCCTTGCCCTTGACTCCTCCTCCACTTTTCATTCTTCTTCCTTCCCTTTTTTTCTCGTTGTACTTTCACTCCTTCTGCTGCCCTCCTTTATTCACTGTTCTTTCCCCTCCTCTTTCTTCATTTGCTCTTTCACTCCTTCCTCCCTTCCTTAAGTCACATTCCGTTCCCTCACCATTCAGATCTTCACTTCCTTGCACTTGACTTTCCCTTCTCCTCCTCTTTTCATCCTTTTATCTTCCCCTTATTTTCCTTGTTCTTTCATCCCTTCTTCCTTCCTTGATTCACTTTTCCTCCCCCTATCCTTTCAACCCCTCACTTTCTTCACCCCGCCCTCAAGCCCTTTTATCATCCTTCTCATCTTCCCTTTTCTTCCTTTTGCTCTCTCACCTGTTCATTACCTGCCCTAGTTCATCCACTCTCCTTTTCATATATTGAGCGACGTCCCGTAAGAACATAGACCATTATTTATCTCTCAATCAATCCCGCGCGTCGATAGGTCGGTCAGCTGGTGTTCCTCGTAGAGTTTGGTTGTAAGTCGATTCATAGGTTACTTGTATATTAGCCTGTCTTTTGGTGACTTGGGAAGGTCGACGGTTGATCACGGTAAAGTAAAATGGTTCTACAGAGTGTTACGAGTAGTTAGGATTTAGGTTAAGAGTATATTCACTAGTCTTTCAGTGTTTCTTAGGAAGGGAAGTCGAGGGTTGATCACGATATGGTGGTAATGGTTCTACGAGGAGGTGTTACAAGTAGGTTAGTGATAGTTAGGTTAGACGTAGTTAGTAGATATGTTAAAGTATATTTCCCGTCTCAGTGGCTCTTAGGAAGTCGATGGCTGAGGACGATGAAGTAAAATGGCTAATGGCCGTACGAGATGCTGTTACAAGTAGGTTACAGTAAGCCTTTTTATTGGTGACAGAATATTTTTTGTTGCTGTTTTTGTATTTTGTCAAAGAGCTGCCTCCTTTGCTGTAAAAAGAGTTGGGTTGAAAGTATATCCCCTCGTCCTCTAGTGATTCATAGGATGCAAAGTCGAGGGTTGATCACTAACTAAACCACGATGAAATATAGGGTCGCATTTCAAGACATTTCGCCGCCCAAGAACACATATTTGACAAGGCCTTCGTAGGAGTTGTGGGGATTTCCAGGAGCACTTTTATGACCCTGGTGTTAGTTTGACCCTTCTTCTGTACCGTGAACCTAAAGAAACACATATTTGACAAGGCCTTCGTAGGAGTTGTGGGCATTTCCAGGAGTACTTTTATGACCCTGGTGTTAGTTTGACCCTTCCTCTGTACCGTGAACCTTAAGAAACACATATTTGACAAGGCCTTCGTAGGAGTTGTGGGGATTTCCAGGAGTACTTTTATGACCCTGGTGTTAGTTTGACCCTTCTTCTGTACCGTGAACCTAAGGAAACACTCATTAGAACTCGACTGACCCCCTCTTTGACCTTTAGAAATTGTTAATGTGAGAAGCGATAGTGTCTTAAGTATCAACCATAATGTTTAATGGTCTTACGAGGCGTTGTTTACATCTTTGAAATGCGGACTGGATGAACCAAGGAGGGGATATGTCTTGCTAGCGCAGGTAATTGACAAGCACTTACCTGTCGTGATGGAGAAGGCACTTTCCCTTGGTCATGATGTTCTTGGCTTCCTGCAGGAGGTTGGCGTCCTCAACCTCCTGTAGGTTTTAATTGACTTTCTATCGTTGTTTTTATCATGTATTTTATTTTTAACTGGTTTTATATAGTTCTATTAGTTCATTTCTTTATAACGGTTTTAATTTTTAAGTGGTTTTATATAGTTTTCTGGTGTTTTTTTATCATGTTTTTATTTTTAACCGGTTTAATATAGTTTTAACCCTTTGACTACGGATTTCCTACAAGAAGACATCACCAAGCTACAGGAATAGAACAGAAATTGGCTGCTACAATTCAACGAAGAAAAATGTAAAGTCATACACCTTGGGAGGGGATATCCAGCATACCAGTACCACATGGGAAACACTCCACTATCCACCACAGAGCCAGAGAAAGACCTGAGACTATATGTTACCAGGCTACCAGTGAAGGCCAAGTCCGTGCCAATCGCAGCGAACGGGTTAAAATACAAGTCATTTTAAATACATTAGATCCAGCGCCGTATGACCCTGCAATTGAGGCGCCAAGATACAACGCCCCGATAATCAATCAATCAACCTGTTGAGATTCGGTACCTGTGCTCCGATTAGCTCCGTCTTGAAGGTGTTACTGGGCCACTCTCTCTCTCTCTCTCTCTCTCTCTCTCTCTCTCTCTCTCTCTCTCTCTCTCTCTCTCTCTCTCTCTCTCTCTCTCTCTCTCTCCTTGTCTTTCTCTTCTTCTCTCTCTGTTCCTTCCCCTTCATCCCTTCATCCTTTTCCTTTCATCCCTTCACCTCGATTTTCTCTATTTTTCTGCTCTTCGCCTTCCCTTCTCCAACCTCCTTGCGTCTTTGTCTCTCTCTCTCTCTCTCTCTCTCTCTCTCTCTCTCTCTCTCTCTCTCTCTCTCTCTCTCTCTCTCTCTCTCTCTCTCTCTCTCTCTCTCTCTCTCTCTCTCTCTCTCTCTCCCTTCAACTTTCATCTCTCTATCTCCCTTTTTGTTATTCTTTTCTCCTCTC
The DNA here is from genome assembly GCF_024679095.1 of Eriocheir sinensis. Classification (NCBI taxonomy): domain Eukaryota; kingdom Metazoa; phylum Arthropoda; class Malacostraca; order Decapoda; family Varunidae; genus Eriocheir; species Eriocheir sinensis. Next base: position 276,898 of record NW_026111867.1, on the reverse strand, counting down.
TTCATCCAATCTCTTCTTCCCCCTCCTCGCCTCCTTATCTCTTTCTCTTTCATTCTGTCTCTCTGTTCCCTTCCTCTTCATAGCTTCATCCTTTTCTTCTCCTCCCTCCATCTTTCTCTTTTTCCTACTTTTTTGCTCCTCTTCTGATCCTTTCTAACAGTGGGATCAACAAGAGGGGATTAGAACCCAACTACACTGTGGAGGAGGGATTAACGCATAGCTATGGACGCTTTTACCGAGTGTGCGTGCGTGCGTGTGTGTTTGTGTTGCGTTTGAAGGATCGGATTCCACCGGACGCGTCGACAAAGTGATTAATAAGGGATTTGTGAAAGGGATCAGATGTCATGTGAAAGAGTTAAGTATTTTTGCGTGTTGAAAAGGGTTCCTGTTCTTGTTGTTCTTGTTGTTCTGTTTCTTATTCGTGTTCTCGTTTCTCTTGTTCTTCATTTTACTTTTTTTTTCCTCTTTGTTCTTGTTCTTCTTGTTCTTTGTTCTTATTTTTTTCTCATTATTTTTCTTGTTATTTTTTTCTTCTTCTTTTTCCTCTTCTGTCTTTTTCTTCCTCTTTTCTTCTTCTTCTTCTTCTTCTTCTTCTTTTTCTTCTTCTTTGTCTTCTTCTTCGTCTTCTTCTTCTCGTGTTAAAAAGAATAGTGTGTGATTTCTGAAAGGGATAGTGAAGAGGTTTTGAAATGGATGGTGAAAGCGATCGAGAGAGAGAGAGAGAGAGATTAGATTTTGATTTTGTTTACTTGATTTGAGATATGATTTGAACGAAAGAGTTAATCATTGTGAAATTGTGAGAGGGATGGTGAGTTGGTAACACGTAAATGAAAAAAAAAAGAATGATGAACCTACAGATGAGCAATATTTTTAGGTTTATTGAAGTGCTGTAAATCCATTGTCTGAAGATTGTAAAGGTGAAGAGAAAATGATAGTGTGGGAAGGTGAAGATGATAGACTGTGCTTCGTTTTATAATTTACTGGTGCTGTTCGTTGCTGTCTGTCGTGTGTTTGAAGACTCTCTCTCTCTCTCTCTCTCTCTCTCTCTCTCTCTCTCTCTCTCTCTCTCTCTCTCTCTCTCTCTCTCTCTCTCTCTCTCTCTCTCTCTCTCTCTCTCTCTCTCTCTTCCCCTTATCTCCCCTCCCCCTCTCCCCCTTTTAATCCACCTCACTTTGTTATTTTTTTTTATCTTCCCTCCTCCTCCTCACCTCTCCCCTCCCTTCCCTCCTCCTCCTCCCTCTCCTCCCTCCCTGCCTTTCCCCTCTTCTTCCCCCTCCTCCTCTCCTTCAGTCTAAATTCCCTCTCTCCCTTCACCATTAGTCTGTTCTCCCTCCCCTCTCCCTCCTCCCCCCCTCTCTCCTCTCCATCTCCCTCCCTTTCTCTATCCCTCCATCACCCACGCTCTCCCTCCTCCTCCCCTTCTCTCTGTCTCCCTCCCTTCTCTACCTCTCCCTCCCTTCCCCCTCTCTCACCAATATAAACGCAATAATCCGGCTTGTGCTATCTGGTAATTGTTCACCTAAGCCGGATTGCCAGTCGGTCTTTTTTTATTTATTTTTTCGCATCAAGTGGCGCCAATAATAAATCGTAAATGTAGTGTTTCCATGCTGTTGTTGTTGTTGTTGTTTACTGGGGTGGTTATTGTTAGTATGCTTATCACTAGTTACTTATTTTACTTTATAGTGTGTTTGTGTGTGTGTGTGTGTGTGTGTGTGTGTGTGTGTGTGTGTGTAATTCACCTCTTGGTCTGCTGCGGGTCTCTCTCGAGACAGCCAGCCGTTCCCCTACGGAAGAGCACAGAGCTCGTAGTACCGATCTTTGGGTAGGGCTGAGACCACTCACACACAACACACCGCGACAACGAGGTCACAACTCCTTGCCTGACGTCGCGTACGTACTCACTCTTGGTGAACAGCGGCTACACGTGAAAGAAGATAAACCCAACTTATCTTCACCCGTTCGGGGAATTGATTGAACCCCGGTCCTTCTGGTTGTGAGCTAGACGCTCTACCCCTCAGCTACCGGGCCGTGTGTGTGTGTGTGTGTGTGTGTGTGTGTGTGTGTGTGTGTGTGTGTGTTTTAACCCCTTGGCTGCGGATATCCTACAAGAGGACCTCACCAAGCTACAGGAATTGAACAAAAAGTGGCTGCTACAGTTCAATGAAGAAAAATGTAAAGTCATGCACCTTGTAAGGGAATATCCAGCATACCATTACCACACGGGAAACACACCACTATCCACCACAGAGGCAGAGAAAGACCTGGGAGTATATGTTACCAGGCTACCAGTGAAAGCCAAATCCGTGCCGATCGCAGCGGATGAGGTTAAGTCGCCACTGTTGCATTTTTGGTTTGGAATTTCTCTCTCTCTCTCTCTCTCTCTCTCTCTCTCTCTCTCTCTCTCTCTCTCTCTCTCTCTCTCTCTCTCTCTCTCTCTCTCTCTCTCTCTCTCTCTCTCTCTCTCTCTCTCTCTCTCTCTCTCTCTCTCTCTCTCTCTCTCTCTCTCTCTTCCCCCTCCTCCTCTTAATCCTCTTTCCTCCCCTCTCTCTATCTCTCCCCTTCCTCCTCCTCCCTTCCTCCATTTCTCCCACACTATCTCTTGCCCTTCGCACTCTATATTTTTCCCTCCTTCTCTCTCTCTCTCTCTCTCTCTCTCTCTCTCTCTCTCTCTCTCTCTCTCTCTCTCTCTCTCTCTCTCTCTCTCTCTCTCTCTCTCTCTCTCTCTCTCTCCGCAGACTTTCCTCCCTCCTCCGTGCATTTAGTTTTTATCGAGACAGTTACCCTCCTCCTCCTCCTCCTCCTCCTCCTCCTCCTCCTCCTCCTCCTCCTCCTCCTCCTCTTCCTCCTCCATTTTCTCATTTACCTCCAGCACTTTTTTCCTTCTTTCCTCTCCTTCCTTCCTATGTTTCCTACCTTATATGCTTTATCATCTCTGCTTGTTTCCTTCTCCTCTTCCCCCTCCCCCTCCTCCTCCTCATCACCCGCCGAGGGGGATCACGCCCCTAAAAACTGACACAATATGCGACCACGAAGTGAAAAATTACCTTGATAAACTCGACTTGAACAAGTCAAAGAAACCCAGTGACTTGTTTCTACGGTTATTGTAAAAGCTTCATTAAACAGCACATACTTCAGACACTTACTAGCATATTTAACCGGTCAATACAACTTAACAAAGTCCCCGAACACTGGAAGATGGCGAACGTAACACCGATTTTAAAAGAAGGAGACAAAAGCGTTGCATTAATCTACAGGTCCATAAGTTTGACATCAGTGGCAGGAAAAACACTAGAAAAGATTATTAGAAACAAACTTGTCTAGCACTGATATTTTTCTGGATTTCCATAAAGCTTTTGACAAGGGAAGTTGATGAGACGAAGAGCCTGTAACTCTACTCTGTCCAAGGGAGCTGTGTGAGTGGAGCTCCCACACACATGAGATGAAATGCTTTAATAAGGGGGGTATTAATGAGGTTCTGATGGTAAGAGAACCGGGTAGGACACTTAATAATGGGTTTAAACGAGATAAATTCAGATTCAACAATAACAGGCAAAAACAGGTTCACTAGCAGAGTGGTAAATGAGTGTGACGGGCAGAGCAGTCATGTGGTGAGTGGCAGTACGACAGTCACATTCAAAAATAGATTAGATAAGTTAACGGAAAGTGACGTTAGGTGGTGTTAGGCTCACAGGGGCTCAGGCTCATAGGATCTGTCTTGTACAGCCCTACCGACCTTTTTCAGACTCCTTACTTTCTAATGTTGTTGTTCTTATTATTCTTCCTCTTTTTTTTTTTTCTTCTTCTTTTTCTTCTTGTTCCTCCTCCTGACTTATTTCCTGTACTTTTCTTTTTTCTCCCTTGCACCTTGCACTTACCATATTCCTTAACGTTTTTGTCTTCTTCTTACTCCTCCTCTCCTCTCCTCTCGTCTCCTCTCCCTGTTTCTCCCGAGTTACTTCCAGCACCTTTTCCTCTTCCACAACTTCATTTAATGACTTAACACTTTCTCCTCCTCCTTCCTTTCCCTCATACTCCTCCTCTTCCTCCTACTCCTCCTCCTCCTCCAACATAACGGGAAAGAGAGAGACGCGTCGCCTATACAGTCTCTTTCCGTCACTTCCCCTCTGCACTATAATATTTAACAGCCCATAACTCCTCTCTCTCTCTCTCTCTCTCTCTCTCTCTCTCTCTCTCTCTCTCTCTCTCTCTCTCTCTCTCTCTCTCTCTCTCTCTCTCTCTCTCTCTCTCTCTCTCTCTCTCTCTCTCTCTCTCTCTCTCTCTCTCTCTCTCTCTCTCTCTCTCTCTCTCTCTCTCTCTCTCTCTCTCTCTCTCTCTCTCTCTCTCTCTCTCTCTCTCTCTCTCTCTCTCTCTCTCTCTCTCTCTCTCTCTCTCTCTCTC
>NW_026111867.1:262500-270000 GCF_024679095.1 Eriocheir sinensis | reverse complement strand
CTTGTGTAGAGTTGTTTTCCTTTTATTTCTATTTCTTCTTTTCTTTCATATCTTTCTTATCTCCTTCCTTCCTTTGTTCTTGCTGCTATCATATTATCTTCCTATCTCTCTCTTCCTCCTCCTCCTCCTCCTCCTCCTCCTCCTCCTCCTCTTTATCTTCTTACTCCTGATATCTTCTTCCTTTTGCCAGTGTATCCAGTCTGTCAAATTCTCTTTCTCTTTATTCCTTCTCTCTTTGTCTTTCTCCTCCTCCTCCTCCTCCTCCTCCTCCTCCTCCTCTTTTTCTTCGTTCATATTTTCTTTCCTTCAGTTACAAATTTACTAAGGTCTTTTATATTCTCTTATGTCTTATCCTCCTCCTCCTCCTCCTCCTCCTCCTCCTCCTCTTTCCTGTCAGAAATTCAGTATTGTTTTTCTATTCGTTTGTTTTTCTTCTTCTTCTTCTTCTTCTTCTTCTTCTTCTTCCTCTCTTTTCTTCTTCGTCTTCCTCCTCTTGCTTTCCTTGTTCTCATTTTATTCTCCCTCTTCCTTCTCTTTATTCCTCACTTTCTTCTCTACTTCTTTTTTTCTTTTTTTGTCGCCTCCTCCTCCATTTCCTTGCTCCTCTTCTTTTTCTGTTTCTTCTAATTCTTCATCTTTAAATCTTCTTCCTGGTCTTCATTTTCCCTCTCGTCCTCTCTCCCCTCTATATCGTCTTCCTTTTTCTCCTCTTCCTCCTCCTCCTCTTCATCTTTCTCTCTCATTTTCATCCTTTTTCTTCTTCCTTTTCCTGTTGTTTTACTGTTTCATCTCCCTTCTTCTTCATATCCCTTTTCTTCTATTTTCTATCTCTGTTTAGCCCTCTTGATCTCTTCTCTCATCTTCCTCCTTCTCCTCCTTATTCTTCTTCTAATTATTCTGCTATATTTTCTTTCTCTTCCAGTTTCTACTAATATATCTTTTCAATTTCCTTTTCCTCCTCTTCCGTCTACATCTTCTATCTCCATTTTTTCTTTTCTCTCTTCTCTTATCTCCTTTCTCCTCCTTTTCTCATTCTTCTGCATTATCTTCCTCTTCTTACACATCGTTTTTAGCTCTTCCTCATCCTCCATCTCCTTCTTCTATCTTCTTTTGTCGCTGTTAGTTCCCTCTCTACTGTTCTCCATTCTTATCGCCTTCATCTTTTTCCTCCTTTTCTTGTGTGTGATCAAGACATCCTCCTTTATCCATTTATTTACAGCGTTTTCGTTTTTTTCTGCTTTTTCATCTTATTTTTACCTGCGTCTACATTTTCTATCTTTATTTAGTTCTGTTCTTCTCTTTCATCTCCTTCCTCCTTCTTATCTTCATTCTATATTACGTCATCATTATAATCGTACATGTTTTTTTTCATCTCCTTCTTCTACATCTTCTATCTGCATTTGGCCCCCTTCCTCTCCTCTCTCATCTTCTTCATCTCCCTTCTTCTTCTGTTCCATCTCTCTCATCTTCTTTATCTCCCTTCTTCTGTTCCATCTCTCTCATCTTCTTTATCTCCCTTCTTCTGTTCCATCTCTCTCATCTTCTTCATCTCCCTTCTTCTTCTGTTCCATCTTCTTTCTTTTCTTACATATGTTTAATCGCCTACTTTTCCTTCCGTCTACACCCTCTATCTTCATTTGGCCCTCGTCCTCTCCTCTCTCATCTTCTTCATCTCCCTTCTTCTTCTGTTCCATCTTCTTTCTTTTCTTACATATGTCTCATCGCCTTCTTTTTCTCCGTCTACATCTATCTTAATTTGGCTCTCTTCCTCTACTCTCTCATTTTCTTCATCTCCCTTCTTCTTCTGTTCCATCTTCTTTCTTTTCTTACATATGTTTCATCGCCTTCTTTTTCTCCGTCTACACCTTCTATCTTCATTTGGCCCTTGTCCTCTCCTCTCTCATCTTCTTCATCTCCAATCTTCTTCTGTCCCATCTTCTTTCTGTTCTTATACATTTTTTATGGCCTACTCTTCCTCCTCCTGCAACTCCTATCTTCATTTGGTTCTCTTTCTAAATCATCATCCTTCCTTCCACTTCTTTTCATCATTCTTTTCATCATTCAAGAGGAAGGTATCAGGACACCTCTTCTCACGTAATTGACAGCTCTTTCGGGCACCTCTTCGGATTCTTTACAGGAGCAGCGAGTAGCGGGCTTTTTTTTTTATTGTTTCCTTTTTTTGTGCCCTTGTGCTGTCTCCTTTGCTGTAAAAAAAAAAAAAATCTTCTGCTAGATCGTCATTCTCTTTATTCATATTATTTTTCTCCTCCTCCTGTACCTTCTATCTTCATTTGGCCATCTTCCTCTCCTCTCTCATCTTCTTCGCCTCCCTTCTTCTCCTGTTCCCGGCCGGAGTGCTCAAGACATCCTCCTCTCCCCGCTTGTTCACTTCACGCGTCTCAACTGTTTGATCAATTTCTCTCTTGTTTGTCCTCTCCGGCAGACAGCTTAGTCCTCGCCTTTGATCTCCCGGCGCGGGATACGTGTTTGTCGAGTCCGAGCCCCCACAAAGCATCGGGAAGGGAAGGGACGGGAGGGAAGGAAGGGGAAGGGAGGGACCGCAAGAGGAAGAGGCTGGTTGTTGGGTTTACCTTTCTCATCAGCGGAGTTTTACCAAGGCCCGTTTTCTCAGACGCTGGCAGCTCCCACAACAGTTATTTCCATAGGCCACAAAGGAGATAAATCGGTTCTCGTGCGTGTTTTTTAGCGTTCGTGGTGTAGAAGCCTTGTCAGAGTATCACAAGACAAACGAAACTTCTACGTAAGCCTTGGCAAGTATGGGCGTGTTAGGCTTGTCAGACGCTCTCGGCTTCCACAGCAAACGTTTCCAAAGCCACAAGGGAAATGAGTCAGGTTCTTATGAGCGGTTCTTCACTTCCATGGTGTAGAAGCCTTGTCAGAGTATTACTAGACACACGGAACTTCTACGTGAGCCTTGGCAAGTATGGGTGTGTTAGGCTAGTATTCCCAGACGCTCTCGTCATCCACAGCAAACGTTTCCAAAGCCACAAGGGAAATGAGTGGGGTTCTCACGAGCGTTGTTTTACTTCCATGGTGTAGAAGCCTTGTCAAGCTATCACTAGACACACGAGACTTCTACGTAAGCCCTGGCAAGTATGGGCATGTTAGGCCTGTCAGACGCTCCCGGCTCCCAAAGCAAACGTTTTCAAAGACCACAAGAGAGATGAGTCGGGTTCTCACGAGCGTTTTTACACTTCCATGGTGTAGAAGCCTTGTCAAACTATCACTAGGCTCATAAAACTGCCAAATGGGGATAGAAAATAGAGATGGAGGAAGAGGAAGAACTAAAGAAAAGATGTGTAAAAAGAGAAAGATGATGCAAAAAAAAAATGAGGAGGAGGAGAAAGGGGATAAGAGAGCAACGAAAAAAAACGGAGATTGGAGATGTAGACTTAGGAGGAGGAAGAGGATAAAACTACTACCCATGGAAATAAATACACACAACAGCATCTACGAAGGTCTTGTCTGATGTGAGTGCGTAAGCCTACTGCCCATGGGAATAGCTACACACAACATCTACGAAAGGTCTTGTCTGATGTGAGTGTGTTAGCCCCGAAATAAGTAGAGAATATCAGTTCGGGAAAGGAAGGGAAGGCAAAGGAAAGAGGCTGGGAGACGAAGGGAGATTTAACAGTCAAACAACAGGAAAAGGAAGAAGTAAAAGGATGAAAATGAAAGAGAGGAAGAGAAAGAGGAGAAGGTGGGCAAAAAGGAAGACGAAAGAGAAGGGAAGGAAGACGAGAGGAAAATGAAGGCCAGGAAGAAGATTTAGAGATGAAGAATTAAAAGAAGCAGAAAAAGAAGAGGAGCAAGGAAAAGGAGGAGGAGGCGACAAGAAAAAGAAAAAGAAATAGAGAAGAAAGTGAGGAATAAAGAGAAGGAAGAGGGAGGATATAATGAGAACAAGGATAGCAAGAGGAGGAAGACGAAGAAGAAAAAAGTGGAAGAAGAAGAAGAAGAAGACAAACAAACGAATAGAAAAACATCACTGAATTTCTGTACTTCGCATCAGCTGAGGTGTTGGTGTTGGTGTTGGTGGTGTGATGTGTTTGTTTACGATGTTGTAGTGTTGTTGATAATGGTGATGTGTTGTAATTGTAGAAGCGAGGGACGACAGTGTGATGTTGATGATGTTGGAGACAAAGATAGACAGGAAAATAAAAATAGTGAAAAAAATAAGAGAAAAAAAGAAAGAGGAAGAAGATAAAAGTGACGAGAGAGAGAGAGAGAGAGAGAGAGAGAGAGAGAGAGAGAGAGAGAGAGAGAGAGAGAGAGAGAGAGAGAAGGAAAAAAGAAAGAAAGAAAGAAAGAAAGAAAGAAGAAAGAAACAGAGAGAGAGAGAGAGAGAGAGAGAGAGAGAGAGAGAGAGAGAGAGAGAGAGAGAGAGAGAGGAAGGAAGGAAAAAAGAAACAAAGAAACAAAGAAACAAAGAAAGAAAGAAGAGAGAGAGAGAGAGAGAGAGAGAGAGAGATTGCCCTTGACTCGTGCACATATTCCGGCCAGCGTGTGAGTTGTGTTCAGATCGCATAACAAAGGATAGACTGAACGACACAAAAGGACGCGGAATATTGACTCGACCAAAAAGTGTTGTTTGTGAGAGACGAAAAATGAGTTGGAAGTATTCGATTCTGTTGACATGGAGAGGATAGAAAAGAGAGGACAGAAGGGAACGAAAGAACTGTGGAGGGGAAGGGAGGGAAGGGGATGGGAGGGGACAGGTAGATAAGGGAAAGGAGGGAAGAGAAGGGAAGAGTAGGAAAGTAATGGGAAGGAAAGGAAACGAAAGGAAAGGGAAGGAAAGGTAGGGAAGCGAAGGAAAAGAAGTGAAAGAAAGGGAATGAAGGTAAGGGAAGGATAGGAAAGTGATGGCAAGCAAAGGAAAGAGAAGGAAAGGTAGGGAAGAGTGAAGAAGGGAAAGAAAGGGAATGAAGGGAAGGGAAGGAGAGGAAAGGAAAGGAAAATAAAATAAAAGGAAAAAAGGGAAGGAAAAGGAAGGTAAGGAGAGCAAAGGAAAGGAAAGAAAGATAAAGAGAAGGGAAGTGCTGGAAGGGAAGGGAAGGAAAGGAAAATAAAAGGAAGGGAAGGGTTGGAAGGGAACGGAAGGAGAGGAAAGGAAAGGAAAATAAAGGGAAGGGAAGGGTTGGAAGGGAACGGAAGGAGAGGAAAGGAAAGGAAAGGAAAATAAAGGGAAGGGAAGGGTTGGAAGGGAACGGAAAGAGAGGAAAGGAAAGGAAAGGAAGATATTGGGAAGGAAAGGGTTGGAAGGGAACGGAAGGAGAGGAAAGGAAAGGAAAGGAAAATAAAGGGAAGGGAAGGGTTGGAAGGGAAAGGAAAGAGAGGAAAGGAAAGGAAAGGGATGGGAAGGGAAGGGAAGGAGAGCAAAGGAAAGGAAAGAAAAATATAGGGAAGGGAAGGGAAGGTGAGGAAAGGAAAGGAAAGGAAAATAAAGGGAAGGAAAGGGCTGAAAGGGAACGGAAGGAGAGGAAATGAAAGGAAAATAAAGGGAAGGGAAGGGAAGGGAAGGGACAGAGAAATTGGACTGACACCCAAAAGTGTTATGGAAAGAAAGGAAGAAAGAATAGGAAGGGAAAGGAAAAAGAAAAAACAGGAGTACAAATATTATCTTTTTTCATACATATATTTCGTTGTCTTCCTTTTCTTCTTCTTATCCTTATCCTTAACATTATCCTTCCCATCATTATTACCATCCTTATAATTCTCCTTTCTGCTAATCGCTCAAGTACGAGAATCCCAAAATTACCGCCGATTATATTTTGAGGGAAGATTATAATTAGTCTCATTGCAGTGTGTTATTAAGGGTTCTTACGTCAGGGAGGGAAAAAATCATTAAAGAGAGAGAGGGAGAGGGAGAGGGAGAGCGTGAGGCGGAGAGAAACAGGCGCAGACAGGACAAAGAATGACAGAAAAAGGGCAAAAAAAGTAAAAGTAAACGAAAGGAAAAACAAAAATGATATAAAAATAAGGAAAAAAATGTGAAAACCCCAGAGAGAGAGAGAGAGAGAGAGAGAGAGAGAGAGTGTATACTTTCGATAAATTATTCAACAGACGACATTAAACAATTAGTCATATTTTTAGTCAACAATTTCGGCTCTTAATTCAATTTTTTGCTTAACTGGATATCCGTTTTATATACATTTGTGTTTTTTATTATATTTATTTGCAAGGTTCTCTCTCTCTCTCTCTCTCTCTCTCTCTCTCTCTCTCTCTCTCTCTCTCTCTCTCTCTCTCTCTCTCTCTCTCTCTCTCTCTCTCTATCTATCTCTCTCTCTCTCTCTCTCTCTCTCTATCTCTCTCTCTCTCTCTCTCTCTCTCTCTCTCTCTCTCTCTCTCTCTCTCTCTCAGCATCTACTACCATATCAACTACAGCAACTACTATTACAACAACAACAACAACAACAACGAAGAGAGAGAGAGAGAGAGAGAGAGAGAGAGAGAGAGAGAGAGAGAGAGAGAGAGAGAGAGAGAGAGAGAGAGAGAAGCATAAATATCACATGACCATTTGAATAATCACGGCGCCACAACGCATTTCCTCGTAACCTTATTTGCTGTTATTGCAATCCGATGCGCCAGGACTTTTTGGTGTGTGGAATATCTTTCTTTCTGGAATCTGGACATTTTTACGCTAGTACACGAAGATAAAGAGCAGAGGCGACGACTTTATGATTGGTATTACAAGACGCTTTGCCATATCACATCAGCTATTTCTAAAGGTCAAAGAGAGGATCAATCGGGTTCTAACGAGGGTTTCTTTAGGTTCATGGTACAGAAGAAGGGTCAGACTACCACCAGGGTCATAAAACTACCCCTGGAAATGCTCACAACTCCTACGAAAGCCTTGTCAAATATGTGTTTCCTTAGGTTCATGGTACAGAAGAAGGGTCAGACTACCACCAGGGTCATAAAACTACCCCTGGAAATGCCCACAACTCCTACGAAAGCCTTGTCAAATATGTGTTCTTGGGCGGCGGAATGTCTCATAATACGACACTATTTGGCTTTGTTTCTTTTATTGATGATACTGAATTCACTTTTATTTTGTTTTATCATTGTTTACTCACTTGTTTATTTGTTCGTTTTATTTGTTTACCTGTTTTCTCTTTTTTTTATTGATGGTTTATATGACTTCAGATATCAGTTTTTATTTTGTTAGTGATTGCCGGTTTCTCTCTTTTTATTCCTTTTTTTCCTTTAGAATGTTAAGACTGACGATAATGCGTAACATATTTTCCATTTTTTCCTTCCTTCTTTCACCGTCCTCGATGGTTAAGTTAGTGAGAGTAACTAAATATTTAAGCGACTTCCCTGAGACTCGGCTTCATTATATATTCATCTCTCATTTATATGTACTTCTTTTCCCCCGTTCTTATTTTTCTTTTCTGTAATGAAAGGTAAAGTTTGTAATAGCAACAAGATATTAAACCGGCCCTCTGAACTCCACTGCACATATCAGTTTATCTG
>NW_026111867.1:235000-257500 GCF_024679095.1 Eriocheir sinensis | reverse complement strand
GTAGGAAGGGATGACTGTACTGATTGTCCACCGTACCTGTGCATAATTTACCTCTACCTGCTGATTGGATGGATCGGGCAGGTATTTGGTGGCAGTCCGTCTCACCTTATTTCTTCTTCCTGGTATGATTAGTTGACCTAGAGTTTTATTTTTGTTTTTAGTTTTGTTTTTTGAGGTTTATTTATTTTTTTGCTGTTGTTGGTTGCAAGGTGGTATTGGGGGGGTTGACTGTGTGTGTGTGTGTGTGTGTGTGTGTGGTTATATTTTCTTCATTTTTCTTATTGTTTTTCTTCTTCTTTCTCCTTCAATTCCTTTTTCAAGTCTTCATAATTTTCTGTTGTATTTCTCTTCCTCCTCCTCCCTCCTCCTCCTCCTTCTCCTCCTCCCCCTCCTCCCTCCTCCTCCCCTTCCTCCTCCTCCTCTTCCTCCTCCTCTTCCTCCTCCTCCTCCTCCTCCTCGCCCAGGTGACCCCCAAAGGCCATACCTGTATAATTCATTACACCTGGCCCGCCATGGGAGGTGTCCCGCTCAATACACACACACGTGCTTCTCCTTGCCCCCTTTCCCCCCTCCCCCCCCCTTTTCGCCTCCTCCTCCTTGTTCCCATCCCCCCCCCTCCTTTCCCTTCTTCCTCCCTCCCGTCGCCTCCTTTCCCTTCCTGTCTCGTATTGTTGGTGGTATGAAGTTGGCGTTGTTATTATTACTATTATTACTATTATTATTATTATTATTATTATTATTATTATTATTATTATTATTATTATTATTATTATTATTATTATTATTATCTTTTTTAATATTACCAATTTAAGGAAGTTCTTGTATTTTTTCGCTCTCTTATAATGTTTGTACACAGAGAGAGAGAGAGAGAGAGAGAGAGAGAGAGAGAGAGAGAGAGAGAGAGAGAGAGACGGAGGTAGGAGTGTAATATTATCAACAAGCGGGTAATATTTCATGTGTTCTTATATTCCTACTTCGCTCACTTGATTGCACGGCTTTGAGAGGGTCGCGCGGAGTAGTTCTTTTGTTGTGTAGTGACTGAGGAGACGCGTCATTCTTGTTCGGCGTCGAGGTGTTGCGTCAATCGATCATTTACGACGTGGTGTGTTGTTGTTCTCTCGTCCTGAAGGTCATGACTCCGGGGACGGGCTCTGTTTAACCGTGTACCAGCGACGGGCCACATTTTTTTTCTCTCTTTTTACAGCTAAGGAGACAGTTCAAGGGCGTAAAGAAAAAAAAAAAGCCCGCTACTTACTGCTCCTGAATAGAGGTCAAAGAATATAAACCCCCAAAATAGAGGATGCATAAAGTGATCACAAATGCGTTGATATATATTATGAAAAGGTTTGCGTGAGTGGTGATTTTTTTCTCATTATTCTCGCTTAGAGGGACCTTTAAGAAACATGATCCCTGCAGCTACCAGGTTAAGCGCGTCTGTTTATTAGTCTATGTATCCTGGGAAACGGAAGAAGGTAAAGAGTAGCAGCTGTGGACTTGTTGGCTCTCGTCTTGAGGGTCATGACTCCGGGTGAGCGTCTGCTTATGTTTTTTTTTTTACAACAAAGGAGACAGCTCAAGGGCACAAAAAAAGGAAACAATAATAAAAAAAGCCCGCTAAAAATGTGTTCATCCTTTTCTCACGTAAGATTTTAGATGCCATAAAGTATTAGTTCTTTCATTTAACTATCAGATTAAATTCAGACGAAATAAGTTACATAAGTTTCAAAGCGCAGGTGGGACTTAGGGTGGGCTGTGTATAGCCGTGTGTTTATTTAGCAACCCTTTGCCTCCTATCAGACTTTAGATTGAAAAGAGTTCTTCCATCTTTTCGTGCTGAGAAATTAAAAGCTTGTCTCTCCTCCGTGTATTTATTTAGCAACCCTGCGCCTCCTGTAAAACTTTAGAATGAAAAGAGTTCTTCCATCTTTTCGTGCTGAGAAATTGAAAGCTTGTCTCTCCTCATTTAGTGATCTGTGTGTGTGCCACGTAACAATGTCAGATTGAAAAGAGTTCTTCCATCTTTTCGTGCTGAGAAATTAAAAGCTTCTCTCCTCATTTAGTGATATGTGTGTGTGCCACGTAACAATGTCAGATTGAAAAGAGTTCTTCCATCTTTTCGTGCTGAGAAATTAAAAGCTTCTCTCCCCATTTAGTGATCTGTGTGTGCCACGTAACAAGGCAAAAAGTCGCGGCTCTCCTGTCTTTTTGAACTATCAAAGTCTCTCAGACAAAGTAACCAGTCATTTTAGTTTCATTACGCGAGTGGGAGGAAATGTCAGGTATTAAAATTCTACTACCATTGTTATCGCAGTTGTTCTCCGGGGCAATTAAAAAGTCCTTTTGACACTATGAAAGTAATTCTTTAATGTTGTACCAAAGGGTCTCTCCAGTAAAGGTCACAAAAGACGTCACAGAAAAAAGTATTAAATAGGTATAAATATGTCTGCAGCCAGTGGCGGAATCTTGATTGGGTAGATGTGTCGTAAACTTAATGCGACTCTTTGTTGATTGAAAATGGAGTACATGAAAGCGATTGTATACACGGACAAGAAGACTCGATGAAGTGTTCTGATTTCATAACCTGGGAAGAGGAAATGAAGATGTTAGAAGCGTATAGACGAAATGTTAACGTGTTGAGCTTAACCCGGTAGCAGCGGGGATCATGTTTCTTAAAGCCCCCTCTGAGCCAGAAAAATGAGAAAAATCATCACTCACACAAACCATTTCATAATATATATCAAAGCATTTGTGATCAGTTTATGTATCATCTATTTTTTGGGGGTTAAATCATGGCACAAAATTTGGCCCGTCGCTGCTACACGGTAAAGCCACAAATTTGGCCCGTCGCTGCTACATGGTAAAGCCACAAATTTGGCCCGTCGCTGCTACACGGTAAAGCCACAAATTTGGCCCGTCGCTGCTACACGGTAAAGCCACAAATTTGGCCCGTCGCTGCTACACGGTTAAAGGTTGATATAAATGGAAAGGTTTGAGTTGAAAAGAAATACAAGAAAATGAAAGTATACATAGACTCGATGATTCAGAGAATGTCTGAATTTCTTAACATCGGAAGAGGGAATGAGGCTGTTGAAAGGTAAAGAATATGTTGAGATAAAAGATGGAAATAAAAGAAAAGATTTGAGTTGAAAAAAAATACAAGAAAGGGATCATATACATAGACTGGAGGATTCAAGGAAGTGTCGGTGTATCTTAACAGGAAGAGGAAATGAGGCTGTTGGAATCGTATAAACAGATGCAGAATATACTGAGTTTAAAGGTGGAAAGAAAAGGAAAGACTTGGGTTGAAAAGACATACATAGAGTGGAGGATTCAAGGAAGTTGTGGTGTATCTTAACATAGGAAGAAATGAAGCCGTTAGAAGCATTCAAACAGATTGCGGGAGTCTTGAGCTTAAGGGCGTCGACATAAAGAAAGATTGTGAGAAGAGCGGCATGATGTAGAAGGGAAAGTACGCGTTGATAAAGTCTATGGATAATGATGCTGTTGGAAGCGTAGACGGAATAATCGAGGGTGTTGATCTTAAAAGCAGAAATAAAAAAAAGATGAAGATGTGTGGCAAGATGTAGAGGAGAAAAAAAAGGAATATTGAAGAAGTACACACAAAAATGAAGGTGCTGGAAGTGTATATATGGGAATGAAATGTTGAATGTAAAGATGGAAATAAAAGGCAAGGTTCTCGAATAGTGAAGCAAGTTGTAAAGGAGAAAAGTAAATACGGACACAGTAGAGAATAAAAAAATAACAGACGCCTTAAGGGATGAAAGGAAGGAAGTCCAAGAGGGAAGACAGAGATGAAAGGAAAGATTCTAAAAAGGAAGCAAGACGTAACGAAGGAGAGGGAAAGATAAGAGATAGAAAGATACAGAAATATACAGAAAGATAACTTCCAGGCACATCGAGGATTGAAAGAAAGAGAGCTCGAGGAGGAAGTTGTATAGATAAAAGGAAATACATGTTCAGAAAACGTAGAAAGTTGCAGAAAAGGGGGTTGAAGATAAAATTTGAAGTGTAATATTAGAAATGCAGACATATGTATTGATAGATTAAATGAACCCTGAGCATCAATAGTATAAAAAAAGGTTAATTAAGAGATGTATAAAAATGGAGAGTATAAAAAAGGAGATCCCAAGAAGTGTGTGATATAAATAGGTATAGAAAGGAGGGCAAGGCTTTGACGGATAAAAAAAAAAGCTTGAGGATAAATAAATAAAAGGAAAAGTTGAAGAAAGTGAAAATATAAATGTTGAAAAATATAAAAAAAAGTAGATATTACGAGAAGTGTGTGATATAAATAATTATAATAGGTATATAAAGGAGGGCAAGGCTTTGACGGATAAAAAAAAAGCCCGAGAATAAATAAATAAAATGAAAAGTTGAGGAAAGTGAAAATATAAAAGCAGAAAAATATATAAAAAAAGGAAATATTACGAGAAGTGTGTGATAAAAATAATTGGTATATAATGGAGGGCAAGGCTTTGACAGATGAAAAAAAAAGCCTGAGAATAACTATATAAAAGGAAAAGTTGAAGAAAGTGAAAATAAAGGAGTAGAAAAATATAAACAAGGAGATATTACGAGAAGTGTGTGATATAGAGAGGGACATATTTTTTTATAGTGAGAGCAAGGCTTCGATAGATGAAAAAAAAAGTTCAGAGAGGGATGAAAATAGAAAAATAGAAAAAATATCCAAGAAGTGGCTGATAAAAAGTATTTGATAGAAAGGGAATTAGTTAGTATTTAATGATAATGGACCAAAGAAAATGATTATAGGAAAGAAAAAAATAGATGTTGGAAGCGATTGCAAGAGAAAATATTAACGCTTAGAGGTCACGAGGATAGAAAAAAAAATGAAAAAGTGATTAATAGAAGGGCAAGTATAAGTATAGAATGGTTCAAAGAAGATAGCGTAAAGAAAAAAAAAGATAGATATTGGAAGCGATTGCAAGAGAAAATATCAACGCTTAGAGGTCACGAGGATAGAAAAAATAAAAAAGTGATTAACAGAAGGGCAAGTAGAAGTAGAGAATGGTTCAAAGAAGATAGCGTAAAGAAAAAAAAAGATAGATATTGGGAGCGATTGCAAGAGAAAATATCAACGCTTAGAGGTCACGAGGATAGAAAAAATAAAAAAGTGATTAACAGAAGGGCAAGTAGAAGTAGAGAATGGTTCAAAGAAGATAGCGTAAAGAAAAAAAAAGATAGATATTGGAAGCGATTGTAAAGGAGAATATTAACGCTTTGAGCTCACGATGAAAGAAAAAAATGAAAAAGTGATTAATAGAAGGGCAAGGAGAAGTAGAGAATGGATCAAAAAAGATAGCGGAAAGAAAAAAAAGGTAGATATTGGAAGCGATTGTAAAGGAGAATATTAACGCTTTGAGCTCACTATGAAAGAAAAAAATGAAAAAGTGATTAATAGAAAGGCAAGTAAGAGTAGAGAATGGTTCAAAGATAACGGAAAGAAAAAAGATATATATTGGAAGCGATTCAAAAAGAAAATGTTAACGCTTAGAGGTCACAAGGATAGAAAAAAAATGAAAAAGTGATTAATAGAAGGGCAAGTAGAAGCAGAAAAGGGTTAAAAAAAGACTGCGAAAAGAAAAAAAAGATAGATAATGGAAGCGATTGCAAGAGAAAATATTAACGCTTAGAGGTCACGAGGATAGAAAAAAAAAAAACAGTGATTAATAGAAGGGCAAGTAGTAGAGAATGGATCAAAGATAGCGGAAAGAAAAAAAAAAGATAGATATTGGAAGCGATTGTAAAGGAGAATATTAACGCTTTGAGCTCACGAGGACGGAAAAAAATAAGCTTTGTCAGAATAAAGGTTTCCCAGAAGAGGACTAAAGAGGATGATATGGATGAACAGTTATAAAGTGTAAGAGTTATATCATAGGCGATACAGAAAGGGCACAAACATATTGAAGTAAAAAAAAATATGAACAGTTCCAATGCCAGCGTTGATAGACTATACTATTCACCTCCTTGTATTTATAATTATAAGGGTCGTATTCATAAACATAAATTTGACAAGGCCTTCGTAGGAGTTTGGGGCATTTCCAGGGGTAGTTTTATGACCTGGATGTTAGTTTGGCCCTTCTTCTCTACCGTGAACCTAAGGAAACACTCATTAGAACCCGATTACTCTCCTTTTTGACCTCTGGAAATAGTCGTTATAAGAGTCAAAAGCGCCTAAGAATGCCAGCCTGAGCCTCAAACTCTCGTATACCTGCACAGATAACGAAAGAAAAATTATTTATTGATGTTTGTTCGTTGTTTTGCTTTAGTTATCGGTCAGAAACTACGAAAATGCATTGCGATGAGACTATGAAAATGCAATGCGCTGAGTACGATAATTTGACAACGCTGAACAGTTCCACCTTTTCTTCACTTCGCAAGGTTGCCATTATTTCTTAACCTCGCCCTTTCCCACGTCGTCCAGAACACCTTCATTGCTTATTTTGCATCCCAGGTGTTTGGAGACGAAGAGAACGGGCTTAGCGGACGCAGAGACGAGGATCTGAATAAGACATTGCAGGGAGAGTCCGTTCTTGTGAATGCGTGAGAATTGACAGACGTTTGAAAAAAAAATAGGAACGTGAGTGCAAAGATAAAAGAAAAATGTCATGTAACGAGTAGAAAGGTGTTAACAGGTGTAGAGAAACGGATCGGGAGAGCAATTACAAAGGAGGATACACGAGAAATGGCAGATATATAAAACGATCTAAGAGGAACGCGAGTGAGTGCAGAAATAAATGAAAATATAAAAGTTCCGGTAGCAGAATTTTTTTTTTGTCATGGAACGAGTAGACAGGAAAACAGTAAAAAGGTGTTGGCAGGTGTAGCAGAGAAAAAGATCTGGAAAACAAATTAACAAATAGGATACGTGAGGAAAGGCGAATGTTGAAAAAGGTAAAAGGAACGAGAGTGTGTGCAAAAATAAAATGAAATATATAGTGTCATGTAGGAGAAAGGTGTTTACAAGATAAGAGGATCTGAGTAATACATTATAAAGAGATAGTTGGTCTTTGGGACGCTTGGGGAGAGACAGGTGATTAAAAACAAGGTAAAGAGAAGGGGAGGTAAGTTCACACCGGCCGCTTCGCGCAGGGGTGACGTCACGTGAAAGAAATTTGTGGTATATGGTCGGCTGCCGGCCGCCATATTGGTACGGCAAATATTAGCGCGGACGTCTAAAGAAACGTGTGTAATTTAAAGTTAAAGAGAATGACAGGTAGCCTGGTCTGTACTCAGTGATGGAGAACTAAGGTTGGCGACCAACATCTAATTTTATACCAGTGTTTATTCCTTTTACGGCATGTGACGACTACACACAAAGCCAACAGAATCTGCTCGAGAATAAGATATGTTTTAATATTTTTTATATCACATTTCCATCCATTTCATTCTAAGTTCTTGATCTCTTGGCAGCCGATGAAACCGTATATTACTGTTTCCTTTCACAGAAACTGATTGACAACCGCGCACAATACAAAAACTTGGCATATTGAGAGAAAACACACTTTAGCTAAGTTTCCCATTGAGTGAGTGAGGAGCTCAGGTCAAGAGGCTGGTGCACGCGAGACTGACCTCTCTTCTATGCCCGGACCCCTCAGTCCTTCTTTCACCTGACGTCATGCGCAGAAGAGACAAATTTAGGCACCTCCCCCCCCCCCCCATGGTGAACCTACCTTCCATTCTCTTTACCTTGCTTAAAAAAAGAAAGGAAAAGACAAAAAGAACGCGAGTGAGTGCTGAAATTAATGAAGAAAAAAATATAGCGTCAGTTAGTAGAAAGGTGTTTAAAAGAGAAGAGAATCTGAATAATAGATTACAAAGAGATAGCTGTTCCTGAGGACGCGTGGGGAGAGACAGTTGTTTAAAAAGAGAAAGCAACATGAGTGACGGCAAAAAGAATAAGGGAAAAGGTTTGAGGGAAAGAGTAGAAGGGAAATGACAGGAAAAGAAAAGGAATGGAATTACAAGTTACAAAGAGATAACAGTCAGAGTGTAAGTGATGAAAATAATGTCGGGGAACGAGTAGACGGGTGTTGACCTTTCGGGAGTAAACTAGACATAAAGAAATAAAATAGACAAGTGGAAGGTCGATGACAAAAGGATAAAGAAACGTCTTCTTTCTAACACCTCTCCTTATTCCTTTCTCAACCTCATCCATCATTCCTTTTCCTCCTACTCCTTTTCACCATCTTCGCCTTCTTCTCATCCTCCTCTGCTCCTTCTTCCTCTCCATCATTCTTTTCTTTTCCTCCCTCCTTCCCTCCTTTACCTTTCTACTTCCTTTTCATCATTTGCGCCTTTTTCTCATCCTTCTCTCCACTTTTCTTCTCATTCCCTCACTCCCTTTCTCCTTTCCTTTCCCACGCTTTTCTCAATACTCTTCCTCTCATTACTAAAGCAAGATCTAAGTGGCTAAGTGTCCCGACAAAGTGGACGAAGGTGTAAAAGAGATAATTACAGGTGTTGAGAAAGCAGGTGAGGTGGTTGTTCTTAAATGTTGCTGAGAATACGCGAGGCTTTAAAATATAGTCGCGTGGAAATGTCACGAAAAAAAAAAAAAGAAATGTGGGACTAGAGTACAAGGTGAGGTATTGCAGGAAGAGGAAGTAGAGCCGTCGAAATGTTAAAAGAACTAATTAGGGTTTAAAAACGAAGAAAAATCGAAACCTCACGAAATAAAAGGAATGGTAATGTGAGACTAGAGTACTAGGGGAGGTATTGCAGGAAGAGGAAGTAGAGTCGTCGAAATGTTAATTAAAGGGATGATTTGAGTTGAAAAATGCAGAATTATCGAAAGGTCACGAAATAAAAGGAATGAAAATGTGGGAATTGAGTGCAAGGGGGAGATATTGCAGGAAGAGGAAGTAGAGTTGTCAAAATGTTAGGTAAGGGATTGATTTGAGTTGAAAAATGTAGAATTATCGAAAGCTCACGAGATAAAAGGAATGGTAATGTGGGAATTGAATGCAAGGGGAGTTATTGCAAGAAGAGGAAGTAGAGTTGTCAAAATGTTAGGTAAGGGATTGATTTGAGTTGAAAAATGTAGAATTATCGAAAGCTCACGAGGTAAAAGGAATGAAAATGTGGGACTAGAGTACAAGGGGAGGTAATGCAAAAAAGAGGAAGTAGAGTTGTCAAAATGTTAGGTAATGGACTGATTTGAGTTGAAAAATGCAGAATTATCGAAAGGTCACGAGATAAATGGAATGGTAATGTGGGAACTGAAGGCAAGGGGAGTTATTGCAAGAAGAGGAAGTAGAGTCGTCGAAATATTAAGTAAAGGGCTGATTTGAGTTGAAAAATGTAGAATTATCGAAAGCGCACGAAATAAAAGGAATGAAAATGTGAGACTAGAGTGCAAGGGGGAATTATTGCAAAAAGAGGAAGCAGCGTTGTCAAAATGTAAAGTAAAGGGATGATTTAAGTTGAAAATAGAGACTTATCGAAAGGTCACGAAATAAGTAATTGAAATGTGGGAATGAGTACAAGATGAGGTACTGAAAAAAGAGAAAGTAGAGTAGTCCAAATGTTAATTACAAGACTAAATCGAGTTGAAAAATGTAGAATCATCACGAAATAAAAGGGGAATTGGGTGCGGAGTGAGGTACTGAGGTACTGCAGTAAAATGTTCCTCTTATCCGAACTGGTAGCGTACTGGGCCCACATTCACCGCGTGATGGACGACGCGGGTTCGAATCCCCACGCTACCACTCGGATTTTTCAGTCACAGCCGAGTGGCTTAAAACTACCCACATGCTGTCCTGAAGACCACCCATCAACCCGGACTCTAGAGGAAGCCGTCCAAGCGAATCAAGAACGAGTTCCGGGGGGCAGCATGAGCCAATGCAAGATGGCGCCACTATAAACACTCGCCTGCGCCAGAACGGGCTGGGCCGACCATCAGGCCCCACCTGGAAGAAGCCTTGGGCCGACCATCAGGCCCCACCAGGAAGATGCCTACTGGCGCAACAGGCAACGACGTAAAAAAAAAAAAAAAAAAAAAAAAATCCAGAAGGTTGCCAGTAGTGACGCAGAAAACATAGAGACCTCAGCATGTTATTGAAAAGACTGCGTAGGACTATCGAACGCCGCGCCATGGAAACGCCACTGCAAAATAACGCCGTACTATAAGGTGAAGAATAGAGTAGAATAGTGAATGGAATAGGGGATAGAATAATGCTCGAAGAATGTAATCATGGATGGAATAGGGGATAGAATAGTGTTGGGAGAATAGAATCATGAACGGAATAGAGGAAGAGATTAGTGTTGGGAGAACAGAATCATGAATAGAATAGAGAAATGGAATAGCGTTGGGAGAATAGAATCATGAATGGAATAGAGGAATAGAATAGTGTTGGGAGAATAGAATCATGAATGGAATAGAGGAATAGAATAGTGTTGGGAGAATAGAATCATGAATGGAATAGAGAAATAGAATAGTGTTGGGAGAATAGAATCATGAATGGAATAGAGGAATAGAATAGTGTTGGGAGAATAGAATCATGAATGGAATAGAGAAATAGAATAGTGTTGGGAGAATAGAATCATGAACGGAATAGAGGAATCGAATAGTGTTGGGAGAATAGAATAATGAATGGAATAGAGGAATAGAATAGCGTTGGGAGAATAAAATAACGAATAAGAGTGTTCGGAGGGCCTGAAAACGCATTAAACACTATGTATGTAAAGACGCCATAGGAAAATTAGATCAAAGATTAAAAAGAAAAATGAACGTATCAATATATCACGAATAAGAAAAGTAAAATAGTTGAGGCTAAGTGCAAAGTGGTGGGCGGTGGCTACCAAAATATAGCAGTAAAGCGGTTAAGATGTGGAGAAACGGAAACTGTAGGAGAACGTGCAGGTTGTCAAGAATCCACGCAGTGTTTTATTGAAAGTGTCACGAAGATTGTAATTGAAGGGCTTGAATGGAGGATAATGGAAGGCGTGCAGTGGAGAATGCGTGTCAAGCTGTTGATGCATTGTAGAAGATTTTAAGACTTGAATGGAAGGCAATGGAAGGTAGTAAAGAAAATAAGTCAAGGTGTCGATGTGTTGATGAGAGGAGAGAAGGTTGAGTTGAAGCGCGAAGGAGAGCCAAGTTGTCGATATGTTGAAGCAGGGAAGAGTAAAGGTAGAACTGAAGAGCAAAGGAGTGGCAAGTCATCGATGTGTTGAAACAGAGAAGAACAAAGGTAGAATTGATGAGTGATGGAGTGAAACCTGAATATTCCTCGAAATATCACGTCACGGAAAGCTAATAATGGAAGGGTTTGAAGTGAATATATATTTAAAACCTGCAGGTGGGGATAGGTGAGCCTAATAGGAGAGGCTTCGCTTTTGTTGAAATACCACGAGAGAGAAAGAGGAGGGAGGCATGTTTGAAGTTAGAAAGAGTTAATATTTTAGAATGTACAAGTGAAGTAAAAGACTATAAAAAGTGAAGAGAAAAAAGGATTGTTGTAGATGGACAGGATAATTATAATTGTGGAATGTTAGGAGAACACAGTCCATTCTGTTGAAATACCACGAGAGAAAGGAAGGCTAAGGGAAGGCTTATATAAGGAAAATGAAATAGAGTTTTTTGAAGCCTGTAAAAAGCATATAAGAGGTAAAGGGACGTATGATAATTGCAGGTGTGGAAAGGAAAAGAACAGAAACTATTTTACTGATGAAATACACCAAAAAAGAGGACAGCTTAACAAGAAATTATCATGGAAGTTATTAAGGGCGGCAGAGCTGACGCGAGACAGCCACTGTATCACCTCCACTGTCCTCAGGTTGCCCGGCATTAGGTAACTGGTTTTCCGGCAGGTGGAAGGGAAAACAAGGAAAATTGTACCAGTTTATAATGAACAGTACCACAAAAATTAGATACTTCCCGACACGTACAGCATGCAAGCTATAATTATGATCCTCTCACAAAGAACAAAGAAAGGACAGGCAACCAACGGCGTGTGACTATTGTGAAGAACGGAGGAGTTAGTACAATATGACCTTGACAGTGAGATGATTGTGTAAGAGGGCGTGGCAAAGTGTTGTTGTCGGTGTAATTATTGGTTTTGTTATTATTATTATTATTATTATTATTATTATTATTATTATTATTATTATTATTATTATTATTATTATTATTATTATTATTAGAGTTCTAGTAGAGTAGCAGTAGTAGTAGTAGTAGTAGTAATAGAGTTCTAGTAGAGTAGTAGTAGTAGTAGTAGTAGTAGTAATAGTAGTAGTAATTGTTGTTGTGAAAGTATTGAAAATATGCCACACTGACATTCTTACCTTCATTGCTTATATCTAAAAATAAAAAATAAAATAAAGTAATGGCCGCTGTGGACAAGAAAACTGGTGTAGAAATATAGTATCACTTTGCTGTGGAATGCCGAGTCGATACAGCAATGACATTACCGCCGCGCCAACACCAACACAAACATGTATTTTTACCGCGCCGAAACTTGCAGTGCAATAAACAATACGAGCGTTAGAAAAAAAAACACGCAAAAACAAACTTCCTTATGGCAGAAGTAGCAGTAATAAGAAGGTATGGAAGATGAGAAGAAAAAATGAGAGAAAAAAAATATAAAAAAACTTGGAGGAGGAAGAGGAGGAGAAGAAGGAGGAGGAGGAGAAGGAACAGGTGGAAAAGAAAGAGGAGGAGGAGGAGGAGGAGGAGAAGAAGGAAGAGGAGGAGGAGGAAGAGGAGGAGGAGGAGGAAGGGAAAGAGAAAGAGGAGGAGGAGGAGGAGAAGGAGGAGGAGGAGGAGGAGGAGGAGGAGGAGGAGGAGGAAGAGGAGGAAGAGGAAAAGGAGGAGTAGAAGTAGAAGAAAAAAAAGAAGGAAAACGAAAAGAAAACGGAAAGAAAGAAAAAGAAAACGAAAAAGAATATATGTTCCTTTATGATGACGTTTGCGTGTTCGAACATACTAATCTAGTCCTTGGAAATTGTTGAGTAATGTAAACGTGGCTGGCTGCGTCCGTAGATTTTACCGCTTGTAACACACACTCTTGGAACGCTGGTGGCAATCTTGTGGAAATCTTGCAAATAAACCTTCTGCTTATCAGTCTACTGGTACGAAAGGTGGCAGGGCAGTTACTGAGACTTCGTTGTTGAACTAGTACTGGTAAGATATTGTGTATTAAAAAGAATTTGTTACGTAGGCTCCAGAAAACTGTTTAAACTTTGTGGATCAGACTAGGCGATAGAGGAATCGTTTGTTTGACTTGAATATAGTAAAGTATAGGGAATATAAGGCTTCGCTGAGGGAATGGCAAAGGTAGGTTAAACGAGGCTAGGTTAGATATGGTGAGGTTTGGTAAGGCAAGAGTCTGGTTAGGGTGACGATAGATTGATATTCTAGTAACTAGGAATGACGGGAAAGTGTGTGTGTGTGTGTGTGTGTGTGTGTGTGTGTGTGTGTGTGTGTGTGTGTGTGTGTGTGTGTGTGTGTGTGTGTGTGTGTGTGTGTGTGTACCCTTAATTATTGATCCGTCTGATTTTTTTGTCTTTCTCTATTTTTTTTTTGTGTGTATCAATTAAGCTTCCTCCCTCACCCCTTCCTTCCCTTACACCTTCCCCTCCTCCCCCCTCCTCTTCCTCCACCCCTACACCCCTCCCTCTCCCCTTCTCCTTATACTAACCTTCCTTCCTCCTCCTCCTCCTCCTCCTCCTCCTCCTCCTTCCCCTCGCATGTTTCTTAATTCCAAATAGATCACCACTAGAATATTAACACACTCTCTCTCTCTCTCTCTCTCTCTCTCTCTCTCTCTCTCTCTCTCTCTCTCTCTCTCTCTCTCTCTCTCTCTCTCTCTCTCTCTCTCTCTCTCTCTCTTCCTTGACATGAAAATATTATATCATCACTTTTAGGCATTACTCTCTCTTCTTTTTCTCCTCCTCCTCCTCCTCCTCCTCCTCTTCAGCCACCGCATCCTTCTCCACCGCATCCTTCTCCTCCTCCTCCTTCCCTCCCTCTCCTCTCCTCTTTTATATCTTCCACGAGTTCCATGGAAGAGGTGAAGGGAGGTGACTGAATGAAAAATAATTAGGAATCAGTACCTCGCCTCCTCCTCCTCCTCCTCCTCCTCCTCCTCCTCCTCCTCCTCCTCCTCCTCCTCCTCCTCCTCCTCCTCCTCCCTTTCGTCACTCCTCTTTATAAAAAAAATGTCTCTCCTATCTACTTTAGTTTCTCCTTCCCTTCGTTATCAATAATTTATATCTTCCCTTTTTTCGTCCTCTCGCTCTTCTATCATCTCTCTCTTCCATTCTTCCTTCTTTCCTTCGCCCCCCCCTCTTCACTTCCTTACTTCCTTCACTTTACCTCTTTCCTATATTAACCTGCCTTTTGAAACATTCTCTCTCCTCCTTTCTTCCCTTCTTTCTCCCCTCTTTCCTCTCTTCTCTCTCTTCCTTCTACATTCTCCCTTTTTCTCCTTTCTCCTCCTCCGCTTAGCTTCTCCCTTCTCTGCAAATTCGTGTATTTTTAGTATTCGATCTATTCCTCTTTCATCCCTTTCTTACTTCCTTCTTCACTCTTATGTTTCCTTCTCCTTCCTTTTTCATATTCTCCACCCATATCTTTTCAGTCTTTCATTTCCACTCTCCTCTCTCTTTGCCTTCTTTCCTTCCCCTTATTCTTCTCCTTCCCTTCCCTTCTCCTTCATTTCTCTCATTCTCCTTCCCTTCTTCATTTCTCTCCTTCTCCTTCCCTTCTCCTTCCCCTCCCTTCTTCATTCCTCTCCTTCCCTCCCCTTCTCCTTCATTCCTCTCCTTCCCTCCCATTCTCCTTTCCTTTCCTTCTTCATTCCTCTCCTTCCCTTCCCCTTCCCTTCCCTTCTTCATTCCTCTCCTTCCCTTCCCTTCCCCTTCCCTCCCTTCTTCATTCCTCTCCTTACCTTCCCTTCTCCTTCCTTCTTCTTACCTTCGCTTCTCCTCCCTATTCACCCTCCTTCTCTCTTCGCCTTCCTCAGGACAACAACACTGCCCGTCTGTTTGTCTCCCTGGTAAGATTGGTTATGCGATTGCGAGCTATTTCCTGGAAGCATAATTATTTGAGTCTTGTTGTGTGGGGTTCAGGTGGTCTTGTGAGGTAGGGAGAAAGGGAGTGGGAAGAGGAAGGAGAAGGGAGGGGAGGGGGTAGGGGACAAGGGAGATAGGAGGGAGGGAAGGAAGGGGGGGAAGGAGAAAGGAAGCGAATGAGGACGAGGGGGGAGGAAGGAAGGGCTGGGTGGAAAAAAGGGGAATGGAGGTGGTTAAGCTGGTGTGGTGGTGGTTGTGGTGAGAGAGAGAGAGAGAGAGAGAGAGAGAGAGAGAGAGAGAGAGAGAGAGAGAGAGAGAAACCGCGATCTCTTCCCATTAACTCATTTCAGCTCATTCAGAAAGAAATAAGTAAATAAATGTGAGTTACGGAAAACATGCAAAATATTAAATAGCATACGAATATATTAGACATCAAAATATATTATCACTTCTACTTCTACTATTACTACTACTACTACTACTCCTCCAGGAAGAACGCACCTGACACGAAGATAGTAGTAGTAGTAGTAGTTGTAGTAGTAAAAGTAGTAGTAGTAGCAGTAAGCCTCGCGTAGCACACAGCAGGGCGGAAAGTCGATCATTCAGACAGAATAAACAAGGAGTGGCTATTTTAAGAGGCGATGGGAACACATGACGCGGCGTTAATAATGTGTGTGTACGTGTATATATGTGTGTGTGTGTGTGTGTGTGTGTGTGTGTGTGTGCGTGTGTGTGTGACATTTCTGATACATTTACCTGCCACTTTTATTCCCTTGAGCACACACACACACACACTCACACACACACACACACACACACACACACACACACACACACACACACACACACACAGATATGCACAAAAACATATTATAATTAAAATAATTTTTATCTTATACTGGTAATAAAACTAAATAATGTTCATAATACTGAAATGAATTGTGTAATAACCATGATAATCATAATAGCAGTAAATATAATAATAATAATATAAAAAGTTAGTAATAGTAATAGATATAATAGCAAGAATTGCAGGAAAAGATGAGAGAGAGAGGAAGAAATATTACGATGAAAAGGAGAAGGAAAGAAGCGGATGAAAATTCTCCTCGTGTATAAAAAAAACAGTAGCAACATGAATATAAATACGCTTTAAGTGTGCCTTTTTATTTTAGTTTTAGTTTAGTTTATCATTTTGAAACCACGGCGAGTTTTTTTTCTTCATTTTCCTCTATCACTGTGAACTAGAAATAGCATAGAACAGCCAGGAAAACAGCAATGATGATAATGATGATAATAATAACAATGAAAGGAAAAAAATAATGTAAAGATAATAAAAACAAAGATTACAAAAAGAATGACGCTAAAAAGAGCAACAACAACAACAACAATAATAATAAAAACTATACGCATAGTACTCGGAGAGTGCACACCTCTGAAAAAGATCGTCCTGAAAATTGGTATGGGCATCAACTGTGATCCTATGTATCATATGGACGCATTTGTTTCGAAATTTGATGAAATTCTTTTTATTTTTTTGGAAACTTTGACCTTGGACGAACTTTTCGAGGTCAAGGTTAAAGGTCAAAGGCAAGGCCATGCAAGATGCATCATATGGAAACATTTGTTTCGAAATTTGATGAAGTTCTATTTTTTGGAAACTTTCACCTTGGGCAAACTTTTCGAGGTGAAGGTCAAAGGTAACGGCCATGCAAGGTGCGTCTTTCCATGAGCTAAAATATGAACCAAGTCTGAAGTCTCTACGATGAAGAGAACCGAAGTTATGGCCAAAAAATATGTGAATCTGACGTTTTGTGCGACCTTGACCTTGACCTTTGACCTTTGACATAAAAAAAATGATAATGGGTTCTATTCTGGAGGGTCACGAACCTTCCCTGAAAAATTGGTTGAGATATTTGCAAAATTGTGCAAAGGAGACTGTTAATGAACAAACAAACAAACAAACACAAAGACAAACAAACAAATAAACATACTTACCGAACCGAAAATATAACCTTCTCCAACTTCGTAGGCGGAGGTAATAATAATAATGATAATACGTCCTAAACAATGCGAGTGGAGGATTATATAAACACAAACAGGAAATACGAGTTGAATTTACCTCCGCATTTGTCGAGAGAGAGAGAGAGTAATGAAGTTTGCATGGCTCTCCCTTATTTGCTGTGTCTACCGTTCTTGTTTACCTAATTTGGTCATCTCTTTTTCGGTGTTTGTTAATCCCTTTACCTCCGTGTGTGTTTGTTAGTCCGTTTGTTTACCTGTGTTTTATTGGGGTATACTGCTCTCTCTCTCTCTCTCTCTCTCTCTCTCTCTCTCTCTCTCTCTCTCTCTCTCTCTCTCTCTCTCTCTCTCTCTCTCTCTCTCTCTCTCTCTCTCTCTCTCTCCAAGGACAGGTGGAGGAAGGGGGGATTAGGAGGAAACTTGTGGTTGGGATTAGTGGGGATTAATTATGTGAGGCCTGAAGGAGAGGAGGGAGAGAGGAAGGGAGGGAGGGAGGAGGAAAGGGAGGGAGGGGAAGAGACTCGTATTGAAGAGAAAATGAGGAAAGAGGAAGAGGAGGAAAGCGGCTTTTGGTAGTCACAGGATTTGCAGGTAAAAAGGATATTGAGAGAGAGAGAGAGAGAGAGAGAGACCTTGACATACAAATTCATAAGCTCACAGAATATAGAGTGAGAGACAGATATAGAGAGAGAGAGAGAGAGAGAGAGAGACCTTGACATACAAAATTCATAAGCTCACAGAAAATAGAGTGAGAGACCGAAATCCAGAGAGAGAGAGAGAGAGAGAGAGGTGACACAGGTGTTGGTCGAGCGCCTGCTGCGAGGGTTGGACACCCAGAAGGGGACCGGCCCCGATGACCTCAGCCCGCACCTGCTGAAGCAGTGTGCCCACGAGTTGGCTGCCCCTCTCACCACAGTCTTCTCTGCCTGCCTCCGGGAAAACACCTGGCCATCGGCGTGGAATGAGGCTCGGTTGGCTCCCGTCCACAAGAGGAGCTCCAGGTCTGACCCCAAAAACTACCGGCCCATCTCCTTGCTGTCTGTGGTGGGGAAAGTGTTCGAGAGGGTCGTGGCAGACGTAGTCTGTCGCCACCTCAAAGACAACTACCCCCTCTCGGACCAACAGTATGGGTTCAGACCTGGCCGGTCCACCTCCGATCTGCTGATGCTCCTCACCAAGAACTGGCAGGACGCCTTTGACGACGGCCTGGACACTGTCGTGGTAGCCCTGGACATAGCGGGTGCCTTTGACAGGGTGTGGCACGGAGGTCTCCTTGAAAAACTCCGTGCTAAGGGCATTCAAGGCAACCTCCTTCAGCTCCTGGGAGACTACCTTCAAGGAAGGACCCTCCAGGTTGTCGTCAACGGGCAGACGTCCGACTCCTTGCCAGTGGAGGCATCAGTGCCACAGGGCTCAGTGCTAGGGCCAGTTCTGTGGAACATATATGTGGACAACCTTCTCCGGCAGCTGCCAGCAGTCTCAGCTTACGCTGATGACTGCACTCTCTCCTGCACCTACCCCCGACAAGACAGTGGGCGAGCTGCTGACGAGGTCACTCAGCAGCTGAAGGTGCTACAGGAGTGGGGTGCCCGCTGGCAGGTGACCTTCGCCCCAGAGAAGACCCAGGCAATGGTGGTCTCTCGATTCCCCACTGCCGGGCCAGCAGTGGAGGGGAAGCTAAGCTTTGGTGGCGTCCACCTCCCACTCCAGGAATCCGTCAAGATTCTGGGAGTGGAAGTGGATCGAGGGCTACGGTTTGACAGCCACATCAAACACATTGCCCAAAAGGCCTCCCACAGAGTCTCATGCTTGCGAAGGGTGGCCAGCTTCCTCGACAAAAAAGGGAGGCTGTTGCTCTACATGGCCCAGATACGGCCTTACCTGGAGTACGCTGCCCTCTCTTGGATGTCGTGTGCTGCCTCGCACAGCGGGAGACTCGACGCCATCCATAGACGGGCACTGCGACTGGTGGATGCGGCAGACCCCCCAACCGGGCAGGAAACTCTCAGCTCCGTCGACTCCTTGGAGCACCGCAGGGACGTAGCTGCTCTTGTGGTGTTTCACAAGGCACAAGTGCAGGGAGTGCCACATCTGGTGGGCTTACGCCAACCTCCGAGAGTCACCACGCGGGACACGAGAACGGTGCTATCCCGTGGTGACGCAGTGGAGGTGCCGTGTTCCCGTACCAGCCAGCACCAGCGCACCTTTTCGGGAAGAGTCTGCCGGATGTGGAACATGTTCACGGCCTGTGTACCAAACATCCAGGAGATGAACACCCAAAAAATAAAACTGTCGGCCCACCACTGGAAGGGCTCACTCCCCACTTCACTGACACTCGTGGTGGAGCAGTGACACGAGTGTAGTGTGCAGTGCGTTCACATATATTCTGTATTGTATGTTTTTTTTTTATAGTATATATATTTTTTATAGTTTATGTAGTTATTTTTTATATAGTTTTTATTCTGCCCTTTGAATAGGCAGCACACGACAGTGTATCTTTGGGTATGTAAATAGTATACATTTACCTATGTTTAAATAAATAAGAGAGAGAGAGAGAGAGAGAGAGAGAGTTCAAATTCAAATTCGTTTATTTCCACAGGTTAGTATTTATTACACATTAATGAAATAGCCATATGTCTACAAGTCATCCTTAGTATAATACAGAATATCTTGAATAGCATATCATAGAACATGAATGAAGAAAATTGTTTAAATAAGGGATTCCTCATGACGTCAAAATACCTATAAAAAAGTAAAATATTGCCTATATAAGACATAGTCTTTGATAGAATTAGAATATGCATAGAAAAGATTGTATAAGATGTCTATAGGGGTAAACTTAGTAAAATAAAACTACCTAAAAAAGAAAACGTGTAAAAGATGCATACGAGACCTAACCTTTGATAAAAATAAAACATACATAAAAAGTTATTGCAAGGGATGCCTGTAAGACCTAACCTTAGATAAAAAAAATAATAATAAGACATGCATAGAAAGTGAATGTAAGACATGCCAATAAAATCTAGAATTTGATGAAAAATAAAAGACATAAAATGTGAGTGTAAAACATACCAATAAAATCTAAACTTTAATAAAAAAACAAATGAAACAAAATAAAATAAAGCAGACGTAAAAAGCGTATAAAAAGTGAGCTGGAAACCATACATAAAAAGTGACTTTAGTATAACAGAAGTAGTGAAGCATTGGCAGTAGTTTCGTCAACATACTAAAAACATATTAAAATGTCAGCATTAGTTATCCGTTGGGGGAATCTAGAATAGTTATCCGTCGGGGGCATCTAGAATAGTTATCCGTTGGGGGAATCTAGAATAGTTATCCGTCGGGGGCATCTATAATAGTTATCCGTTGGGGGAATCTAGAATAGTTATCCGTCGGGGGCATCTAGAATAGTTATCCGTCGGGGGAATCTAGAATAGTTATCCGTCGGGGGCATCTAGAATAGTTATCCGTCGGGGGAATCTAGAATAGTTATCCGTCGGGGGCATCTAGAATAGTTATCCGTCAGGGGAATCTAGAATAGTTATCCGTCAGGGCATCTAGAATAGTTATCCGTCAGGGAATCTATAATAGTTATCCGTTGGGTGCATATAGAATAGTTATCCGTCGGGGGCATCTAGAATAGTTATCCGTCGGGGGCATCTAGAATAGTTATCCGTCGGGGGCATCTAGAATAGTTATCCGTCGGGGGCATCTAGAATAGTTATCCGTCGGGGGCATCTAGAATAGTTATCCGTCGGGGGCATCTAGAATATGTTTGGTGACTACTTTTAAAACAAGGAAGCGTACTGACAATAGTGACGTGGGCTGGGAGGGAATTCCACACTTTCGGGGCGTTTACTAAGAAGGCCCTGGCGCCAGAGTTTGTCTTTGTCCCGGGCTCTACCAGATTATTTCTCTGCCTTGTTACGCTGCTTGTTGTACTGTGGACGGTGGGAAATGACAAAAGCCAAGCAGGGGTCATTTTGTTCAGGGATTTGTACATGGCTGTAGTGATGTCTAGAAAATGTTTTTGTTTTACTTTGAGCCATTTTAGTTCCCTGAAGGCTGGGGAGACGTGCTCATATTTTTTCATGCCACCAATAGACACTCGGGCTGCAAAATTTTGAAGTTTCTGTACTTTGTGTATAAGCGTAGTGTTGGTGGTTCCCCAGATCCTAATACAATAGTTTATCAGGCTTAACACAAGGGCTTGAACTACAGTTTTCCTCGTGCTTTTGTCAAAATTCATGCCTACTCGACCAATGTATATAAGTGTCCCCATCACTGTCTTAGCCAGCTCGTTAATGTGTATATCGAAGGTCATGTAGCGGTCCATGTACAGGCCCAAGTTTTTAACATGAGTGCTGGGACGAATGCCGGTGCCATCAAATCGGACAACAGTGTCCTCAGGAATGTGGGGCAGCAATTGCCTGTTGCCGATGAAGATACATTGTGTTTTACTTGGATTGACGAGCAGACCTTTCCTGAGAAAATGTTCTTTAGCTTTATCGAGTGTTGCTTCTGCTGCGTTGATAATAGTATTTAAATTTTCTATAGTGTCATAATGTAGAAATTGTGTGTCATCAGCATACTGGACTATTGTGCACTCTGTTATATAGTTAGCCATGTCATTGACGTATATATTAAATGAAATTGGTCCTAGAATGGAACCTTGAGGGACGTTATAACTAACGTTAATTTTTGTAGATATTACAGACTGAGTTCTGTTATGAAGGTAACTGCTGAGCCAATGTTGATCTTGGCACACTTGCTCAGGAGGATACTGTGGCATACACTGTCGAAAGCTTTAGACAGATCGCATAACGTTAGCAGCGATATTTTCTTGTTGTCCATATTATTGTAGATAGCGTCCGTTACCACCGTGAGAGCAGACTCGGTCGGCAAATTAGGACGGAATCCGTGCTGGCATTTAGAAAGAAAAATTTTTGTTTCTAAAAAAGATAAAAGCTGGTTTGATACAATTTTCTCTAAAATCTTTGATATTATTGGTGGAAGGGAAATGGGACGGTAATTATTGACATTGTTAGGATCGCCAGTTTTGAATACAGGGATGACAAGTGCATGCTTCCAGGCTTGAGGGAACACACCGGTAACTAATGAAGTATTGATGATACAAGTTAAATAGAAGGCAATAATGCATAGGGCATCCTTGATAAACTGAAGCGATATGCCATCTGAACCCACAGCACGCGTTTCCTTCAGACCTTTGATTATTAATATCAGTGTGTTTGTGTCGTCTGGTTTTGGTCTGAATTTTGCAACAGTCTCGTTACATTCTGAAGTCATTCGGTCCATAGGAAGTATGTTGTTCTTTGATAAAGTCTGTTGTGTTGTGTCATAAGTGTTCTTTCCTATGTTTGCGAAAAAGTTGTTAAATTCTTCTACTTTATCGATAACACTTTC
>NW_026111867.1:225000-230000 GCF_024679095.1 Eriocheir sinensis | reverse complement strand
AACTTTTTTTTCTAATTTTGTAGTTATTATTTTTTTTTCTTGTTTCTTCTTTGTTTAACTTTTTTAAATTTTACTGTTACTTTTTTCTTATTTTGTAACGTTTTTTCTAATTTTTCTGCTTTTTTTTCTTTTTCTTTTTTTATTTTCTTATTTTACTGTTATTTTTCTTTTCATTTTCTTCTTATTTTATCGTTTTTTTTCTAATTTTAGTTATTTATCTTTTTTTCTCTTTTTTTTTGTCTTTTATTCAAATTTGTCTGTAATTTTTCTTTTTCTCTTTTTAAGCGTTTTTTTCTGATTATACTGTTTTTCTTGCGTTTTTCTAATTTCACTTATTTTTCTTTCATATTTTTCTTTTTCCTTCTATTTCTTTTTTATATTCGCATTTGTTCTATATTTTTTCTTTGTAGGTTAGGATGACTTTCTTTTCTTATGGCATCTTTCCTATTATTATCATTATTATTTTTTATTATTATTATTATTATTATTATTATTATTATTATTATTATAGTTATATTAAAAGGAATAATTATCCCTCTTAAGAGCTTCATTTCCTTGAAAGACTAGCATTAGAAGATCTATTATCCTCCTCCTCCTCTTCCTCCTCCTCCTCCTCCTCCTCCTCCTCCTCCTCCTCCTCCGTCCTTCCTTCCTTTCTTCCTTCTTTCTATATCACAGCTACTTTCCTTCTTCTTTTCCGCTTATCTCCACACCTCTATATCATCTTTTTGCTTCCCTCCTCCTCCTCCTCCTCTTCCTCCTCCTCCTTCACATCTGCCTCCATTCACACCTTTTCTTTCACCTGTAATCAATTTAGGCGCACCTTTCACCTTACCTTCGCAGCTCCTTTGAATATATTTTAATTACATAAACAGAAAGAGAGAGAGTAAAAGCTACCTTGATCCTGCTTTTAGTATGGACAGAATGAGGATATTAGTGATGGACAGAGATAGATAGACAGACAGACAGACAGGATAGATAGATAGATAGAAGGTTGACGGTGAAGAGAGAGAGAGAGAGAGAAGGGGGAATTTAAACTGAATCCCTGTTAAAAGATGAAAAAATATAGAATGTTATCAATAGCATGATTGATGGCCCGAGAGAGAGAGAGAAAATAAAAGTACAAAAGCTAACTAAATTCCGCTCTTAAGAGGTATAAAAAGGGAAGAGATTAACGCTAAGCCCCGCCCTTCGCTATCGCCATTACGGGGTTTAATCACACGCTGAGGGGGGAGGGAGGGGAGAGGAGGATCGGGGAGGAAGGGAAGGGAAGGGAGGGGAGGAGAAGCTAAGGGATTGACGTAGTGATGAGCAGAAAAGGATGCTGGAAAAGGTGAGAGGGAAAGATGAAGGGAGATGAGGTGATGGGATAATGATGATATTGATGAGGAAGAATAGGATGTGATGGGAAGGGGATGCTGGAAGAGATGGGAGGGAAAAGTGATGGGAGAGGAAATGGGGTGTGATGCTGCTGATGATGGGAAGGAAGAGAATGGGATGGGATGAAGTGGGATGCTGGTAAAGGGGGAGTGACAGATGATGAGAGATGAAATGGGGTCGGATGCTGCGTAGATGATGATGATGGGGAAGAAAGAGGATAGAGAGGAAAAGGATGGGGATGAGGGGAAAGGTGATGGGATGAAGTGGGATGCTGGGAGAGGTGGGAAGGAAAGGTAATGGGAGATGAGATGGGGTGTGATGCTGCAGTGGTGAAGAGATGGGAAAGAAGAGGATAGGGATGCTGGGAATGGTAGCAGAGAAGGATGATGAGAGATGAAACGGGGTGGGATGCTGCGTAGGTGATGATGATGGGAAGGAAGAGGATGGGAAGGAAAAGGAAAGTGAGGGAAAGGAGATAGAAGAGAATGGGGGATGGGATAGA
Source organism: Eriocheir sinensis (assembly GCF_024679095.1). Classification (NCBI taxonomy): domain Eukaryota; kingdom Metazoa; phylum Arthropoda; class Malacostraca; order Decapoda; family Varunidae; genus Eriocheir; species Eriocheir sinensis. Next base: position 228,118 of record NW_026111867.1, on the reverse strand, counting down.
GGTGATAGGATAATGAAGAGGAGGAAGAGGAGGATAATAATGGGGAAGAAGAGGATGGGATGGAATGGAAAGGGAGGGAAAGGAGATGGGAGAAGATAATGGACAAATGGAAAGAGATGATAGGATAAGGATGAGGAGGAAGAGATGGATAATAATAGGGAGGAGGAGGAGGAGATGGGGAAGGATGCTGGTTTGGGGTAAGGTAAGGTAACGTTCGTGGCATACGCTTTAACTGCGCGTCGCCTCGGTGCTCATCTCCTTTACATTGCCCCGTTAGCTGAGAGGGAGGTTATTTCTAATCTGTTTCTGTTTTTCTGTTACCTGCTCTTCCATGTTTTCGTGTTTCTGTGTTTCCCTCTCTTTCCCTCTCTGTTTTCTGTCATTCTCCCTTATTTTACTCCCACCCCTCTACCTTCTTCGCCTCCCTTTCTCCCTTCCTCTCCATCCCTTCCTTTCCTTCCCTTCCTCCATCCTTCTCTTCTCTTCCTTCCCTTCCTCTCTCTTCCTTTCCTTTGCTTTTTTCCATATTTTATTTCACACTCAACCCAAATTTTTATCTCCCGCCTCCCTTTCCTCCCTCCTTTTCCTCCCTCCCTCTCTCCCTCCCTTATCTCCTTCCCTTATCACCCTCTCTATATCCTTCCACCCTTCCCTGCACCCTTTCCTCTGTTCTCCCTTATTTCTCTCCACCCTTTTATATTCCTTCCCTCTCTTCTCTCACCTCACCCTTCTTCTTTCCTTCCTATTTCTCCCTTCTCTCCTTTTACCCTTTCCTTTCTCCCATCTTTTCTTCCCTCCTTTCTCTTACTTCTTTTCTTCCCTTCATCATTTCCGCCCTCCTCATCTCCTTTTCTTAGCTTCTTCCTCCATCCTTCCAAACTCCATTCTCCCCTTCCTCCTTATCTTCTCTCTCCATCCTTTCCTCTCTCCACTCTTTCCTCCCTCAACACTTTCTTCCTCCCTTCGTCCCTTTCCTTCTTTCTTATCTTCCTCTTTCCTTTACTCCATCCTTCCCTCTTCCCATCTTTTCCCTCTCCCTTCCTCCTCCCTCCCTCTTCCATTCTCCCCTTCCTCCCTTTTCTTTTCACTCCATCCTTTCCTCTCCTCTGTTTCCTCCCTCAATCCTTTCCTCCTCTCCTCATTTCCTTCCTCCCTCCCTACCTCCCTTATCCCCCTCTACCTTTCCTTTTCCTTATCTTCTTCTTTCGTATTTCCATTCTTTCCTCCCTCCACTCTTTCCTTCCCTTATTCTCTCCCTCCCTCATCTCCCTCCACTCATGTCTCCTCCATCCCTCTCTTCCACAACCCTTTCATCTTCCTTCCTCCCTTTCCTCACTCCCTACACTTTACTTTTCCTTACTTTCCTCCCTCTTTTTCCTCCACCCTTTCGTCCTCCCTTCCTCCCACAACCTTCCCTCCCTCCTCCCTCCCTCCCCTCCCCTCATGAGACTATTAATTGCAGGCGACAGAGACTCCTATCACAGTAATGAGTCTCCTGTTTGAGTAATTACTGAATAATGGCGCCTCACCTGCCCCCCCCCCTCGCCAGGTGACATGATTAGGGCCATTAGTGCTGAGGCTGTTATGAGTGCTGTTATTATTGCTGTTATTTTGTTATTATCATCATTTTTTTTGTTATTGTTATGGTTGTTATTTTCGTTTGGTTTTACTACTACTACTACTACTACTACTACTACTACCAATACTACTACCAATACTGCTGCTACTACTACTACTACTACTACTACTACTACTACTACTACTACTACTACTACTACTACTACTACTACTACCATCTCTCTCTCTCTCTCTCTCTCTCTCTCTCTCTCTCTCTCTCTCTCTCTCTCTCTCTCTCTCTCTCTCTCTCTCTCTCTCTCTCTCTCTCTCTCTCTCTCTCTCTCTCTCTCTCTCTCTCTCTCTCTCTCTCTCTAAATATCGTCCAGGTAATTCTCTCTAATCAAGGGGTCACGAAGTCTCCCTCCCTCTCCTCCCTTTCCTCCCTTTCTTCTCCCTTCCTCCGTTCTCTCTCTTTCTCCCTTCCTCTCTGGATCAAGTTTTTTTCCTCTCTTGGTTTCTTTGTTTCTTCTCCCTTTCTGCCTCATTCGGTTCTCTCCCTACCTTTCTCTCCCCTCATTCTCTCCCTTGCTCCATTCTCCCTATTCACTTCCTTCTTTCCTTTCCTTTTTCCTCCCTTTGTTTTTTCTCTCCCTTTCATCCTCGCCATTTTTCCCTTCTGACACCTTTTCTTCTCTCTCTCTCTTTCTTTCTCTCCATTCTCTCTTCTCCTTTATCCCTTTCTTTTTTTTCGTCTTTCTCTATTACTTTCTTCCTTCGTTCCATTCCTTCCATCTTCTTCATTCTTTTCTTTTCTTCCTTCATTCTTTCTTTCTTTCTTCCTTCTCTCCATTCCTCCCATCTTCTTAATCATTTTTTTTCTTCCTTCATTCTCCTTCTTTCTCCCTTCCTTTTTTCACATTCGTCCCTCCTCTTCTCCCTTCCCTTCCCTTTCTCCTTCTTCTCTCCCTTTCCTCCTTCCCTTATCATTTCCTCCCCTCTCTTCCCTCTCACTCAAGTCTTTCCTTATCTTATCTCCCCTCACTTTTCTTCCCTCCCTTCCTCCCTGATTCCCTCCAGTCCTTTATTTTTCTCCTTTCTTTCCTCCCCTTCCTCCGCCTCTCTCTGCTCCTTCTCTCCTCTCTTTCCTTCTTCGTGTTTTCTCTCTTCATTTCTCCTCTTCTTTTGCTCTTTATTCCTCTTCGTTTCCTCCCTCCCGTTCCCCACTTCTTCCTCCTCCTCCTCCTCCTCCTCCTCCTCTCTTTCTTTGCTTTTCATTATTTCATTTTCTCCTATTCCTTATTTTTCTCCTTTCCTTCTTTTTCTTCCATTCTTTTTTCTTCCCTTTCCTCCCCTCTTCCTCCATTCTACTCTTTCCATGTTTTTTCTTATCCCAGTCCATTTTTTCTCTCTCTCTCTCTCTCTCTCTCTCTCTCTCTCTCTCTCTCTCTCTCTCTCTCTCTCTCTCTCTCTCTCTCTCTCTCTCTCTCTCTCTCTCTCTCTCTCTCTCTCTCTCTCTCTCTCTCTCTCTCTCTCTTCATTTTTCCTTATTTCCTTTCACTTT
>NW_026111867.1:200000-220000 GCF_024679095.1 Eriocheir sinensis | reverse complement strand
AGATAATGGACAGTACAATGCTAAAGTTAGTGGTGTACATTAGACAATAGCCAGGTGTTCACTTCTTTTTTAAAAGTGAGGAGTGTAGTGGATGTGTGAATGTCAGTGTGTCTTGTCAGGCAGTTCCAGAGTCTAGTATATCGGGGCACGAATGAGCGGAGGAAAGTCTCCGTTCTGGCGAAGGGCACGGTGAGCTGGTGTTCCTTCGACAGAGCGACCCTGGTGGCGTGGGGGTGTGGTGTTGCCCACTGTTGCTGGAGAGTTGCGAGGTGTGGAGCAGCCTGCATGTGTACCTTGTAGATGGTACACAGGCCAGCCACGTCTCGCCTCTGCTGAAGAGGATGTAGTGGAGTGGGTTGTTGCTGGTTTGGGGCGGCCCTTTGAGAGATGAGCCGTTGGGCGCGGTTTTGTACCTTGTCGAGAAGACCCAGTTATGATGGAGGGCAGGATGACCATGTCAGGGGGGCGTATTCCATGAGGGAGCGAACCTGGGCAGTTCTATTTCTATTTCTGCCGTGGTAGACGGTCACTGTTCTTCCCCTAAATCTATTAACAGTGGTGTCCCACAGGGTTCTGTCCTATCTCCCACTCTTTTTCTGTTGTTCATTGATGATCTTCTTTCCAAAACGAACTGTCCTATCCATTCCTACGCCGATGATTCCACTCTGCATTATTCAACTTCTTTTAATAGAAGACCCACCCTTCAGGAACTTAACGACTCAAGGCTGGAGGCTGCAGAACGCTTAGCCTCAGACCTTACTATTATTTCCGATTGGGGCAAGAAGAACCTGGTGTCCTTCAACGCCTCAAAAACACAGTTTCTCCACCTATCCACTCGACACAATCTTCCAACCAACTATCCCCTATTCTTTGACAACACCCAGCTATCACCTTCCTCAACACTAAACATCCTCGGTCTATCCTTAACTCAAAATCTCAACTGGAAACTTCATATCTCATCTCTTACTAAATCAGCTTCCTCGAGGCTGGGCGTTCTGTACCGTCTCCGCCAGTTCTTCTCCCCTGCACAGTTGCTGTCCATATATAGGGGCCTTGTCCGCCCTCGTATGGAGTATGCATCTCGTAATGTGGGGGCTCCACTCACACAGCTCTTCTGGACAGAGTGGAGGCAAAGGCTCTTCGTCGCATCAGCTCTCCTCCTCATACTGATAGTCTTCTACCTCTTAAATTCCGCCGCAATGTTGCCTCTCTTTCTATCTTCTATCGATATTTCCACGCTGACTGCTCTTCTGAACTTGCTAACTGCATGCCTTCCTACCTCCCGCGGCCCCGCTGCACTCGACTTTCTACTCATGCTCATCCCTATACTGTCCAAACCCCTTATGCAAGAGTTAACCAGCATCTTCACTCTTTCATCCCTCACGCTGGTAAACTCTGGAACAATCTTCCTTCATCTGTATTTCCTCCTGCCTACGACTTGAACTCTTTCAAGAGGAGGGTATCAGGACACCTCTCCTCCCGAAACTGACTTATCTTTCGGCCACCTCTTTGGATTCTTTTTAGGAGCAGTGAGTAGCGGGCTTTTTTTTTTATTAATGTTTACTTTTTTGTGCCCTTGAGCTGTCTCCTTTGCTGTAAAAAAAAAAAAAAATAAATAAAAAAAATAAAGGTTCGACACTCCCTTCGCATCAAGGAGGTGGGAGACACGCCTGACACAGTTCAGCCGTCCTGCTGCCTTGGATGCAGTCTTCCTGACGTGGCTGGTGAAGGACAGGCTGTTGTTTGTCTCCACGCCGAGGAGAGTGATTGGCTGTTGCAAGGGCAGCACCTTCCCTTGTAGGATTATGGGGGGAGTGGGGATGGCTGGGGGGCAGCGTCGCCTTGAGACCAGCATGACCTGTGTCTTGTCGTGTGGCAGGTCAACCTGCCAACGATGTCCCCACGATGAGACGGTCTGTAAAACCTGGTTGATAAGGGCGACGGTTGCACAGTGATCTGTACCGTCGCAAGGGAATGTGAGGGTACAGTCATCCGCGTAGGCGTTTGCTTCAGGTATGAGGTGGAGAAGATCATTAAAAAACACATTCCACAAAAGTGGTCCAAGGACACTACCCTGTGGGACGCCAGCATTAATAGGATACTCCCCCGAGGTGTGACCGTTCACCATTACACTGAGCGATCTGTCCTCGAGGTAGTCGTGAAGGAGATGGAGGAGCCTGCCACTAACACCCACACTCTGGAGTTTGGAGATGAGTCCGGAGTGCCACACTCTATCAAACGCTCCCGCGATGTCCAGGGCGATGACGAAAGTGTCGCGTCCTCTGTCGAGGTTATGCTGCCAAGCAGAGGACATGCTGAGGAGGATGTCGTTGGCAGACCTGTTGGAGCGGAAGCCATACTGTCTGTCGCTGAGAATGTGGTGTGTGTTGAAGAAGCCTGAGATCCTCTTGGCAAGAATAGATTCAAAGGTTTTGCCAAGGACGGACAGGAGAGAGATTGGCCTGAAGTTACGAGGATCTGTCTTCTTTCCTTTTTTGTGTATGGCTGCCACGTTAGCAACTTTCCAGAGGGAAGGCCACTTGCTGGTGTTAAGGCAGCTCTGAAAAATGCTGCTGATGGGGCCTGCAAGCTGGGCTGCGCAGTGCTTGAGGATGTGTGGAGATATTCCATCTGGTCCAAGAGCCTTCTTGGTGTCGACCTTGAGCAATTGTTGCTTGACATCCTCAGTGGCAATAGTGATGAATTGGAGAGAGGCGGTGTTGAGTTGAGCCATGGCAGGTGGGTGACGTTCAGGGTCAGGGACAGTCATCTTCCCTGAGAAGTATGCTGCCAATACCTCTGCCTTGTCGTCGCTTTTGGTGGCTACCGAGCCGTCCGCCCTGTCTAATGGAGGAATGTGGTCTTCAGGAGCGAGGCCTTGTTGGTCCTTGAGGGCAGTCCACCAAGCCTTGCTTCCCACAGAGCGGCCAGAGAGTAGTGATTTCAAGTCGTCCTGCCATCGTTGTTGAGCCAAACGCTGCACACTTCGCATGTTGGAACACTCTTCTTTGTGGAGCAGCTTGTTTATATAGGTTGGATGTTCTTTAAAGCGTCTCCATGCCCTGCTCTTAGCGTCGGCAGCCATCCTACACTCGTACCCAAACCAAGGCTGGTTACGAGGCTTGACCTTGAAGGTATGGTTAGGGATGTAAGTGTTGTGAAGGGAAAGAACAGTACTTTATCTCTCTCTCTCTCTCTCTCTCTCTCTCTCTCTCTCTCTCTCTCTCTCTCTCTCTCTCTCTCTCTCTCTCTCTCTCTCTCTCGTTCTCTTTCGCTCTTCTCGTTCTCTAATGACAACAGTCTCGATACGTATTTGTTTGCTTGCTATAATTTTGTCCCGTATTGCTCTCTCTCTCTCTCTCTCTCTCTCTCTCTCTCTCTCTCTCTCTCTCTCTCTCTCTCTCTCTCACGCGTGTGTGTACCTAAGGATATGATCACCAGTCATTGCTTGCTTGCCGCCGGAAACGTCAGGACCTGCGACAGATTTGCATGTTAAGTGGCTCTTTACCAAGCACACACACACACACACACACACACACACACACACACACACAGAGACACAGACACACACATACACTCATACATACATACATTCATTCATTCATTCCTGCCTATCTATCGAACCTTACCTAACCTAACTTAACCTACCTTCCAACTTACCTACTCACCTACGCACATACACACACGCACACATACATACATACCTACATACATACATACATACATACGTACACAACTAGAGACAGATATGAGTTGGGTTTTGTTTCTCGTCTGGTAATTGTAATCTACATATTAATTATAGACATGTGTGTGTGTGTGTGTGTGCGTGTGCGTGTCCGTGTGCGTGTGTGTGTGTGTGTGTGCGTGTGCGTGTGTGTGTGTTTGTGTGTGTGTGTGTTTCATTGCTTGCATGAATGAATGTATGAATTGGTATAACGCAGATCAGAGAGAGAGAGAGAGAGAGAGAGAGAGAGAGAGAGAGAGAGAGAGAGAGAGAGAGAGAGAGAGAGAGAGAGAGAGAGAGAGAGAGAGAGTGTCATATTAGGAGACAAACAGACAAATAGAAAGACAGACACACAGAATGACACTCAAAATGCCATTACGTCGAGAGACAGACAGAAAGACAGACAGACAGACAGACAGACAGACAGGACAAGACACGAATCAGGTAAAATGACAGGCTGACAGACAGGTGACAAAAATACAGACAGACACGGCCATAATGAATTAATGGGATGCTGGAGGAGAGAGAGAGAGAGAGAACCCAGCATTACGGGCCGCCAACGGAGTCACTTACCCGCCACCAGGACCGTGAAATTAACTTGTCCCACGTCTTCTGTTCCGCTGTCCCTCATCTGGTGACGGGGGGGAGAGGAGGGGCGGGGGGGAGACGGGGGGGGGGAGGGGGCGGGGGCGAGGCAGGATAGGGAGGGGAGGGAAGGGGGTAGAAGAGAGAGAGGTGGGGAGGAGAAGAGGATTGATAAGGAGAGGGAGATGGGAAGAGAAGGGGGAAGGATCAGTGTGATTGAAGGGTGAAGGGAGAGAGAGGAGAAAGAGGGAAGGAGAATGGGCAGATAGGAAAGAGAGAGAGGAAGGGGAAGAGTGAAGGAAAGTGATGAAAGGAAAATGGGAGGGAAATGAAAGAAGGGAAGGGATATGAGGGAAAATGAGGGGAGGAACTTATGGGTGTGAAAGAAGAGATATAGGGGAGGAGAATGATAGGGAATGAGTGATAGGAAAAAAAGAGGGAGAGAGAGGAAGGACAGAAGAGAGGGGAATGAAGTGTAGAGGGAGATGGGAAAAGGAGATTGGGAAGGGTTTCTGTGATGGAGAGAAGAGATAGAGGAGAGAGAAGGGGAGATGTAAAGATGGGAAAGGGAGGGAGGCTGAAGGGAAGGGAGGAAGGGAAACGGAGAGATGGGAAGAAGATGGGAAGGAGAGAGATGGGGGAAGAGAGAAGATCAAGAGAGGAGAGGTATGAAGAGCAGAAAGATGAGAGAGAGAGAGAGAGAGAGAGAGAGAGAGAGAGAGAGAGAGAGAGAGAGAGAGAGAGAGAGAGAGACAGGAATGTAGAATTGAGTGTAGAGTTAGATGGGAAAGAGAGATGGGGGAAGGGCTGATGTGATGGAAGGGAAAGAGAAGAGAAGATAAAGACGGAAAAGGAATGGAAGGGTGAAGGAGAGGAGAGAGACTGAGAAGGAAGTGACAGAGAGAAGGAAGAGAAGAAGAAGAGGGGAAAAAGGGAGGAGGGGGATACAGAGGAGGGAGATGAGAGAATAGAGAAAGAGGGAAGGATCAGTGTGAGCGATGGGAGAGAGGAAATGAAGAGGGGAAGGGAGGGAAGCAGTGGATAATGGGAAAGAGAGGAAGGGAGAAGGAAGGGTTAGTGTGAGGCAAGGGAGAGAGAAGAGTTAGAGGGGAGCGGAGTGCAGAGGAAGATGAGAAAATGAGGGGAAGGATCAATGTGACGGAGAGGAGATAAAGATAGGAGGGGGGAAATGAGGGGGAAGGAAGGAAGGGAAAGGAGATGAGAAAGAAGAGAGGAAGAAGAGTTAATATGAGGAAGGAGGGAGAGAAGAGGAAGAGGGGAGAAAGAGATGGGTTGGAGATGGGAAAGAGAGAATTTAGGGGGAAAGGTTAGTATGAGGAAGGGGAGAGAGGTGAGGAAAAGGGGAGGGGAAAGAAAGGGAAAGAGGGAGAGATAAGGGAAGGGAGAGAAGAGAAAGAGGGGAGGGAAATAGATGGGTGGATGATGGAAAGGAACGAAGACTGAAAGAGGAGGAGGATAAAGACCGTGAATGAGTGGGAGGAGGAGGAGGAGGAGGAGGAGGAGGAGGAGGAGGAGGCAAGGAGATTATGAATAAGGTAAAAAGGGAATTAGTATGAAAAGAGAGATTTTGAAAGGCCGAGGGAGAGGAAAAAAACATGAATGGTGAGGACGAGAAGATTGATGAAGATGGGAGCAGGAGGAGGAGGAGGAGGAGGAGGAGGAGGAGCAGGAGCAGGAAACATGAAAACATAGAAACATGGACGAACAGACAAGGAATACGTTCAGTTCACTTTCGACGCAGCAAAGTGACAGGTTAGTGCGACTCGTAAAGAAGTTGATCTTTTCCGCTTAAAGGAGTTATTTCCCTGCTAGCCACTCCTGCTAGAAGGCTGTTCCAGTGGCGGACGACTCTGTTCGAAGAATACTCCTTTCAATTTCCGTACCGCATCGCTTCGCTTGAATCGTTTAACCGTTGTTTCTTGTTCTCGGGTTAGTTTGTAGAGTGGAGAGTTTGGAGTGATCGACATTGCTGAACTTATTCGGTTTTTGAAGACGTGTATCAGGTCTCCCCGCAGCCGTTTCTTTTCCAACGTGAAGAGGTTGAGTCGCTTGAGTCGCTCTTCGTAAGGTTGCGTCCTCAATGATGGTATCATTTTCGTAGCGCGTCGCTGTACTCTCTTGAGTAATTCAGTGTCTTTCTTGTAATTAGGAGACCAGAATTGCACGGCGTATTCCAGGTGGGGCCTTACCAGTAAATTACGTATACAAGGATAACATAACTCCCGGCGTCTTATATTCGAAGTTCCTCGCTATGAACCCTAGCAAAGTATTGGCTTTCTTGCAGATGGACTTGCAGTGTTTTGTGTGTTTCAGGTCACTGCTGATATAGTGACCCCGAGGTCTCTTTTCTCCTGCACTACCTGCAGTGGTTCGCCACTACATGTGGTGGCATGTAGCATGTGTAGTTGCTATTTCTGGACCCGATGTGCATCACTTTGCATTTGTTAGTGTTAAAGGACATTCGCCACTCTTCTGGCCACTGAGGGATCTGGTTTAGGTCTCTGGATATTCTCGCAGGCTGCCGTCGTGAGAGCCTTCCCTCCCACCTTGGTGTCATCGGCAAATTTAGAAGGGTGGATTTTAATCCTAGTTCTAGGTTGTCGATATATATGATAAGGAGTGGGAGGAGGAGGAAGAGTAGAAGGAATGTAGAGGAAGAATATATGGAGGAAGTGTTAATAGAAGAAGATATGGAGAAGAGAGGAGAGGAGGGGAGAGAACAGCAAGAGAAGAGGAGAAGACAGAAGTCAGAGAGATAAGAGAATAGTAATGGGAGAAAAATGGTGATGTGCGCTAATGGAAGAGGCGGCGAGGAGGAAAGGAGGAGGAGAGGAAGAAAGGGGAGGAGGAAAAGAAGGAATATATGGAAAAGGAAGTGAAAGGAAGAGTAGGGAAGAGAGATGAAGAAAAGAGGAATGAAGGAAGAAGCGAGAGAGAAGGGAGGGATGAAGGAAAAAAGATGAAATAAGGGATGAACGAGAGAGAGAGAGAGAGAGAGAGAGAGAGAGAGAGAGAGAGAGAGAGAGAGAGAGAGAGAGAGAGAGAGAGAGAGAGAGAGAGAGAGAGAGAGAGAGAGAGAGAGAGAGAGAGAGAGAGAGAGAGAGAGAGCAAAATTAAGGTTTCCCATTTTTGTATTATGAATATTTTTCGCACTGGGGAGAAAGTTTATAATGAAGAGGATGTGAAGGTATAATGATAGGCCTGGAGAGAGAGAGAGAGAGAGAGAGAGAGAGAGAGAGAGAGAGAGAGAGAGAGAGAGAGAGAGAGAGAGAGAGAGAGAGAGAGAGAGAGAGTAAAAACTGGAGGAGGAAAGCAAGCATTGAGCCAGTCGGTACACATCAGTTGAGAGAGAGAGAGAGAGAGAGAGAGAGAGAGAGAGAGAGCAAAATTAAGGTTTCCCATTTTTGTATTATGAATATTTTTCGCACTGGGGAGAAAGTTTATAATGAAGAGGATGTGAAGGTATAATGATAGGCCTAGAGAGAGAGAGAGAGAGAGAGAGAGAGAGAGAGAGAGAGAGAGAGAGAGAGAGAGAGAGAGAGAGAGAGAGAGAGAGAGAGAGAGAGAGAGAGGAGAGAGAGTAGAGAGAGAGAGAGAGAGAGAGAGAGAGAGAGAGAGAGAGAGAGAAAAAAGCAGGGAAAGAGTAAATTTGGAGGAGTGTACACATCAGTTGAGAGAGAGAGAGAGAGAGAGAGAGAGAGAGAGAGAGAGAGAGAGAGAGAGAGAGAGAGAGAGAGAGAGAGAGAGAGAGAGAGAGAGAGAGAGAGATGGAAAAGTTGAAATTACTCAGAAATGGATGGAAATGTTTAAGGAGATTAAGTTCATACTGATTAAACAGGACGTGAAAATATGTAAAGGAGGAGGAGGAGGAGGAGGAAGGGATAGAGGGAGAGAGAGACTGGACGCTGAGAAGTGAGTGAAAAGGAGAGAGAGAGAGAGAGAGAAGAGGCGAGGGAAAGATAAACGGGAGAAAAAATGGACAGGGAATACGGAATAGGAGAAGGATGGAAGGAAAGAAATAGAAGGAAAGATAAGGAGGAGAGAAAAAGATACGAGAGGGAGAGAGGAAGGGGGAGAAGGAGAGAGGAGAGAGAAAAACTAAATGGTGAAGAGAGAGAGAGAGAGAGAGAGAGAGAGAGAGAGAGAGAGAGAGAGAGAGAGAGAGAGAGAGATAAAAGCCAGAAAAGGAAGGAAAAAAGAAAAACTAACCAGACATATTCAGAGGAGGATTCTGAAGGGAGAATTATAAGGGTTGATAAACTCCCAAAAGAGGAATAATTATTAGTCTCGTCCACCCTGAAAACGACGACGAGCAGCCTCCCACTCCTCGTTTTCTGCGCGCTAACCACAGAAAACGAGCCGTCCTAACCAACTAGAGGGCAAACTGTGGAAATAAGTTGTGATGTAAAATGGCTTTGCTGACAGAGGGCCAACATTCCAGAACCAGAACACGAGGAAATGCCGTAAAATTACCTTAGGAAACGGAGGCAGGCAGGGAGGGAGGGAGGGAGGGAGAGATGAAGGGAGTGAGTGAGGGGAGTGGAGGGGGATCACGCTCACACGCAGAGAGAGAGAGAGAGAGAGAGAGAGAGAGAGAGGGAGAGGGAGAGGGAGAGGGGGAGGAGGAAGAATGGATTTAGTTAGGAAAGGAGAATTTTGGATAAGAGGAGGAGGAGAAGGAGCAGGAAGATAAAAATGAGTGATAGAGAATGAGGAAAAGACGAAGAATAATTTCAGATAAAAATGAAAAAATGGGAAGAAAAAGGGAAAAAGTAAGGTAAAAACAGGAAATAGAAGGAATAAAGAAAAAGAAGAGGGAGTAAAGATGCAAATGAAAAATCAGAGGAAAAGAGGAAGAGGAAAGGAAAGAGAAGGGAAATAGGAGGGAAGGAGAGAAAAGGGAAAGGGGAAAGAGGGATGAGAGGAGAAAGGGGAGCAAAGGAAAGGACAGAACAAGCATGGAGAGAGAAGAAAAGGAAAAGGCGAGGAAAGAAGAAGAGAGGAAAGACTGGAAAACGGAGGTGAGAAAAGGAGAGGAAAATTGGGGAGAGTGAAGAGAGGGGAAAGGAGAGGAAAGGGGGAGGGGGAGGAAACGAGGGGAAAGGGAGGAAAGTATGAAGGTGGGAGATGAGAGGAAGGAAAAGAGAAAAAGGATGAAAGAGTAGGAGAAAAAAGGTGAGGGGGAGGGGAGAGGAGTAAAAAGAAGTGAGAGGGAGAAGAAAGGAGAGGAAAAAAGGCAGAGCAGGGAGAGTAGATGAGGGGGAGAGGCTTAGCTGGGCACACAATACGGACAAGAAAGGGGAGGAGGGGGAGGAGGAGGAGGAGGAGGAGGAGGAGATGATTAAGCGCAATATGACGGAGTTTTCCTTTCATGCCGACAAAGAAAACGGGGGTCACGTGTCTCCGCCTATTGAGGACGACACAAAGAACGGAAAAAAATTAATGTATGGAAGTGTTATAGTATTAGACGCTGTTGATTATTATTATTATTATTATTATTATTATTATTATTATTATTATTATTATTATTATTATTATTATTATTATTATTATTATTAGTAGTAGTAGTAGTAGTAGTAGTACCAGGAGTAGTAGTAGCAGTAGTAGTGATGGTAGTAGTAGTAGTGGTGGTGGTGGTAGTAGAGTAGTACAAGTAGTGGTAGATGTTGTTAATTAATTTTCTCTCATCGAATACATCATTTTCTTTTAAGGCGTTTTCAGCAGTGTCACCGACAAATCAAACGGAATCAAACAGACGCAGAGGGGATCAAACGTGCTCCGGGATATTTTTGTCCAAAAGGCGCTCGCCAGCAAACGCTGGCAAACACCCAATCAGCGAGTAGGTATAACCACAGCACACAGCAGTCAAGTTCCCGTAGGAATGTTTTGAAGAATAAGATATAGAATATAATGCTCTTTGAGACCCAGAAAGTTTGGTGTTGTATAAAGAAATATTTATTTTCCTGTCATTTCACATTAAAAAGAACCTGAGAATGACATAAGGCAAGGGAAAGAAGGGAAGATGCTGCGTTTTCTGATGACATTTCGCATCTTTTTGACCGCTAGGCAGCGTTGTCCGACTTTAATTCGTGGCTATAACTTTAATCACGGAACAGAGCTGTTTTTTTTGTATGTTGGTGCGTTTCTTGCATCATCTCTTAACATAATCATCATGTGCGGGGGAGGAAATATATATTATTGCTATACTATAGTTGACAGCAAGCTAAAACAAGGAGAAAATTAGAGTTGGCTCAGAACTCATGCATGAGAACTGACATGACCTCGGCCTCCCCGCCGCCCGCCACACACGACGGTCTCTCCCAGATCTCTCTTCTTTAACTTTTTTTTAAATATTTCTCCATCTCCCATTTTGTATGTCCATTTTGGTCACCCTCGAGGAACAAATCGTCGAACTCCTCCATCTTCCTACTTCCGAAAGAGTGCACTCTGCGTACTTGTCTGCAGAAGAGTGATGTACACAAGTTTTTCCCGGGCGGTGGCGCTTGTCGTCTGGCAGCGGGGCTGAAATTCGTGTTCAGTAAAATTGCTGTGTTTGTATGCTCTCGCTTGAGTTCGGTGGGACGCTACTGAAAACGCCTATAGTGGTAGATGTTGTTAATTTATTTTCTCTCATCAAATACATCATTATCTTTATTTTCCTTTCTGTGAACTCAACTTCTATTATATTTTCCAGTTATTATCTTTTTTCAATATTATTACTGCAGCGTTATTTTATTCTCTCCCTCATCGCTTACACAATTTTTTTCTTCTTAATTCCTTAAACGCTAAACACACTGCTAAACTATTTTATGTTTTTGTTTGTTTTCGTTTTTTGCCTCACCCTTGCCGGGCCATCCGCGCGGCCTGCCCAATTTTCATATGCAAAGGAGTTTCTCAATTTACGTTTTCAATGAACGCGGCGGCAAATGCGATATATACGAGGCGACCATTTTAGCGTGTTTGTAATGGTGTGTGTGTGTGTGTGTGTGTGTGTGTGTGTGTGTGTGTGTGTGTTGTGTTTGGTAAATCGAAAAGTGCTGTTTGTCAAGCCGGTGTTTGTTTATTTGTTTTACTTTTGTGTTGCTTCAATGGTTGTGTTGTTGCTGTTGAATATGTTGTTGTTGGTTGTTGTAGTAGTAGTAGTAGTAGTAGCAGCAGTAGAAGTGAGTATGAAATATTATTGTTGGTGGTTCATGTTATTTTCTTAGAATGCAGACAAAGAGCTGAGAGAGAGAGAGAGAGCACAATGGGGCGGCATTTCACAATTCTTGCCCTGAATCAAATTTTAGTACTACCTTCACCGATCGTGGATACTCTCTCTCTCTCTCTCTCTCTCTCTCTCTCTCTCTCTCTCTCTCTCTCTCTCTCTCTCTATCTCTCACACACACACACACACACACACACACACACACACACACACACACACACACACACACACACACACACACACACACACACACACACACACACACACACACACACACACACACACACACACACACACACACACACACACACACACACACACACACACACACACACACAAGAAGCCGTGTCGTCTCAGGTCATTTGGACCAACATGTTTTCTTCAGGTAGCGGAAGACGTAGAAATGGTGGTGGTGGTGATGATGGTGGTGAAGGTGGTGGTGGTGGTGGTGGAGGAAACGCACCCGTGGTGGTGGTGGTGGTAGTGTTGTTGTTGGTGGTGGTGGTGTGGTATTGGTGGTGGTGGTGGTGGTGGTGGTGAAGTGGTGGTGGTGGTGGTGGTGGTGGTTGTTGTGGTGGTGGTTGTTGTGGTGGTGAAGGTGGTGGTGGTGTTGGTGGTGGTTATTATATATTTATTTTTTTGATATTTTTTGTGCTGGTATAATATTCCTTTGGGTCTTCTCCTCCTCCTCTTCCTCCTCCTCTTCCATTCCTTTTTCTCTTCCTGTATTCCTTCTTTTCCTTTCTTCCTCCTCTACTCTTACCTCCAACACTTTTCTTCCTTCTCCTATTTTTTTCTTTCACTCCTCATTTTCCTTTTCTTATCCCTTTCCTTCACCTATCTTTATTTCTCTCTCTTTATTGTTTTCTCTTATCTTCTTTCCTCTCTCTTTTCCACTGATAAATTCCTTCTTTTTTTCCTTTTCGCTTCCCCTTTCTCCTTCCTTCATTTCCCTCTTCTGTTTATTCATATTTTTATCATTCTAATTTTATCCTTCTTTTCTCTCTATGGATTTATTTTCTCTATTATTTCCTCCCTCATCATCAAACTATTTTTTTGTTCTTTTCTGTCCTATATTGAACGAATTTTCTGATTTCAACATTCCCCTTTTCTTTCTCGTCTTTTCTCCTTTTCATTCTCTTTTTCTCCCTTCCCTCTTTTCTTTTCCCTTTTCGCCCTGTCATTTCTCCTTTCTTTTTCTCTCCTTCCTTGTTTCCTCTTTCTCTTTCCCTTCTTCATTTTTCTTTCTCCTCTCTCTCCTCCTCATTTTTCCTTTCTTTTTCTTTGTTTTCTTTCTCTGCTCTTTTGTTCCTTCTCTTGTTTTCTCTTTCTCTCTCCCTTCATTTTTCTTTCTCCCTTCTCTCCTCATTTCTCCTCTCACTCTTCTTTTTCTTTCTCATTCTTTCCCTTCTTTCCCTTACCTTGTTTTTTCTTTCTCTCTCCCTTTTTCCTTTTCTTTCTCCTTTCTCTCTTTCTCATTTCTCCTCTCTTCTTCCTCTCATTTCTCGATCCCTCTCTCGTTTTCTCTTCTCTCTCTCTCTCTCCTATACTCGCGTCTGTTTTTCTTACTTATATCAAGACTTACACTGCTCCTCTCTCTCTCTCTCTCTCTCTCTCTCTCTCTCTCTCTCTCTCTCTCTCTCTCTCATTTTCTCTGCTTGAACCTCTCTCTCTCTCTCTCTCTCTCTCTCTCTCTCTCTCTCTCTCTCTCTAACCTGCTTAATTGCTGTCCAGGTAACCCATAATGTGTCTTAGTTACTGGGCCGTGAAGGGGAGGAGGAGGAGGAGGAGGAGGAGGAGGAGGAGGGGAGAAGAGGTTGTGCAATAAGTGCTTAGAGGTAAGGGAGGAAGAAAGGGAGAGAAGGGAGAGAAAGAAGTAAAGGAGGGAGTTTGCTCTTGTTAATGTGTTAGAGAGAGAGAGAGAGAGAGAGAGAGAGAGAGAGAGAGAGAGAGAGAGAGAGTGGATAAGGGTTCTGTTATTCATGGCAGGCGTAATTAACTTGTATGTCTGTCTGTCTGTTTATGCATACGTATGTGTCGTGTGTGTGTGTGTGTGTGTGTGTGTGTGTGTGCCAATAAGTCAACGTCTATATATTATGCATGCTGGAATTTATATCTCTCCCTCTCTCTCTTATCTTCCCTTCTATTATTCTAGATTTCTATTAATATTACTACTACCACCACTACTACTACTACCACTACTACTACTACTACCACTACTACTACTACTACCACTACTACTACTACTACTACTACTACTACTACTACTACTACTACTGCTATCATTGTTATCATCGCCTTTGACTCATTATGACTGTTTCGTCTTATTCATCTTGACGTTTATGATATCTCCTCTTCCCTCCCTTCACCATATATCTCTTCTCCTCTCTTCTTCCTCTATTTATCCCCTCCTCTTTCATTCCTCTGTTCGTTCTCCCTCTCTTCAAACTTATCATTTCCTATTTTCCCTTTTCCCTTCCATCTGTTTCTTCTCAATTTTCTTCTTTCTTTTCTATCTCTTCCATTTTTCTCTCCTGTTTTCTTTTTCTTCCTTTTTCTCCTCCTTCTCTCCTTCCCTTTTCGTCTACCTCTTTTTTTCTGACTTTTCTTCTTTCTCTTCCATCTCTCTCCTTTCCTATTTCCATTTCCTATTTTCCCTTTTCCCTTCCATCTGTTTCTTCTCATTTTCCTTCTTTCTCTTCCATCTCTTTCCTCTCCTATTTCCATTTCCTATTTTCCCTTTTCCCTTCCATGTGTTTCTTCTTACATTCCTTCTTTCTCTTCTATCTCTTCCATTTTTCTCTCCTGTTTTTTTCTTCCTTTTTCTCCTCCCTCTCTCCAAATAGCTTTCCCTGCCTTCCCTCTTTCGTCTACCTCTTTTCTTTTCACTTTTCTTCTTTCTCTTCCATGTCTTTCCTTTCCCTCCTATCTCTACAGCCTGACCTACCTCTTCTCTCATCTGTCCTTTCGTTTCTCTATCTCCCTTTTTCCCTCCCTTTCTCTTTCCTCCTTTCACTTACTCTTCTTTCCTCCTCTTCCTGGTCTCCCTTTTTTTTCTTACCCTCGTTTTCCTTTCGTTCCTCCCCTTTCTAATTATCTCCCTTTTTAATCTTTTCTTTTCTCTCTTCCTTCCATTTTTACCTTCTCCATTCTTCCTGCCTAGTATTTTTTTCCCTTTTCATCTTTCCTTCCCCATTTTCCGATCGTTTTCCCCTTCCTCCCTCCTTCTCTCCCTTCCACTCTTCCTCCCTCCCTCTCTCTCCCTTACCTCCCCTCCATCAGCCTCCCTTCCCTCCCCTGGTTGCATGTAGTTTCTCCCCATTTACCTCCCTCCTTCCCCCCTTCCCTTCCTCCTTACCTCCCTATCTCCCTCTCCCTTACCCTCCCCTCCCTCAACTTCCCTTCCCTCTCCTGGTTGTATGTAGTTTCTCCCCATCTACCTCCCTCCCTTCCCTCCCTCCTTACCTCCCTTCCTCCCTCCTTCCTCTCCTCCCTCCCTCCCTCTCTCCGTCCCTCCCTCCCTCCCTCCTTTGGCTGTTACATGTAGTTTGTGAAGCAAATTTGCAATCATTGACAGCTTGCATGCAATCAAGATGGTGTGTGTGTGTGTGTGTGTGTGTGTGTGTGTGTGTGTGTGTGTGTGTGTGTGTGCGCGCGCTCTTCCCTCATCCTTATTATCATTATCACTTGTTTGCATTCTATCAATCTCTCTCTCTCTCTCTCTCTCTGTCATGCAAAGTAGAGTCATACAAGCGTGGAACGTCAGTAACAGAGAGAGAGAGAACATATGCAGATAGGGTGATAGAAAGTGAGACATTACGGTACACACACACACACACACACACACACACACACACACACACACACACACACACACACACACACACACACACACACACACACACACACACACACACACACACACACACACACCTGCTGGAGAACAAGGAAGGAAAGGTGTGGACTAATTACCTGTCTTAAGGGGCCTACAAGAGGAAACACCTAATTACCGTCATTAGTGGAGGAGCTGAGTGGATAAGTGAAGTGGAGGAGGAGGAGGAGGTGGAGGAGGTGGAGGAGGTGGAGGAGGAGGAGGAGGAGGAGGAGGAGGTGGAGGAGGAGGTGGAGGAGGAGGAGGAGGAGAAGGAGGAGGAGGAGGAGGAGGAGGAGGAGGACGAGGAGGAGGAGGAGGAGGAGGAGGACGAGGAGGAGGAGGAAGAGGAGGAGGAGGAGGAGGAGGAGGAGGAGGAGGAGGAGGTGGCGGAGATGGCAAAGAGGAAGTGGTGACAGCGGTTTACGACGACGAGGAGGATGAGGAGGAAGAGGAGGAAGAGGAGGAGGAGGAGGAGGAGGAGGAGGAGGAGGAGGAGGAGGAGGAGGAGGAGGAGGAGGAGGAGGATGTGTGTTACTGATACTCGTAATTCTCTTTGTCTTTTGTCCTACTAGTCTGGATGAGAGAGAGAGAGAGAGAGAGAGAGAGAGAGAGAGAGAGAGAGAGAGAGAGAGCGAGAGCGAGAAAGAGTATTACTTCTTTACACGTCACCTTTACTCTTTTTTATCATACCAATCACTGCTTATACAACTTAACTCTTCACCAGATTTCAATAACAAAGTAAAGGTTGTCAGCGGTAAGGTGAGACTACACTAATCCTTCTATGACTCCACATCTGTCCATACGTAGAGTGAAGATTGTAGGCGTTAAACTTAGACTAACAACTGCTTCTGGGACTTAACCTTTGGCAACAGTTCATTGAGTCGAGGTTATTGGCGCTTAGCTAATACCACAGTTGACATTCCTTCTCCTCAGTTCCGGGGCCATATTCTTAAACACTTCGGCCTCCAAGAACACACACATTTGACAAGGCTTTCGTAGGAGTGTTGGGCATTTGCAGAGGTAGTTTTATGACCCTTCTGGTAGTATGATCACTCTTTTGTGCCATGAATCTATGAAAGCACTCATTAGCACGTCATTAATCTCTTTTTGGGTTTATGGAAATGGTTAATGTCTGAGAACACGGGCCCAGGTCCTCCACAGTTCACGTCCAGACAGTTCCCTCTTCCTTCATTTGCACCTGTTTGTCATATGAAGCCCAGTGTGTCGCCCTTGTAAATCTTCCTTCCTTGGTCTGGTTTGGTCTGGAAGGGTTAGCAAACACACACACACGCACACAACACATACCGGAGATCCCATTTAACTTCGGTTCCCCGCTTTGTCACACTCGTATCATCTTGTAACATGAAACCCAATGTGTCGCAGTCGTATATCTTCCTTCCTTGGTCTCGTGTCGTCTGGAAGTGGTCGCAGAAACACACACACACACACACACACACACACACACACACACACACACACACACACACACACACACTCAAACCGGGGACCACTTTTGACGTTGCTTCCCTTCTTGCCACACTTGTTCTTGTTTGTCATATGAAGTCCAGTGTGTCATCTCCGCAAATCTCCTTCTACTGGTCTGGTTTGGTCTGGGAGTGGTCACAACAAACACACAACAAGCAGACCACAGGAACAGTAAGTAGCGCAAGAGGGGCTTTTTTTTTTCATTATTGTTTTTTTTTTTGTTTTTTTACGCCCTTTCACTGTCTCCTCTGCTGTAAAAAAATAAAAATTGATCCTTACTTCCCCCTCACCACACTTTGTCTTGTTTGTCGTGTGAAGCCCAGTGTGTCGCCGTCGTAAATTCTCCCTCTCTTGGTCTGGTGTGGTTTGGAAGTGGACGCCAAAACATGCACTCACTCACGTACACACTCAATCCGGTACCACATATGACGTTGCTTCCCTGTTCGCTGCACTTGTTCCAGTTCGTCATGTCAAGCCCAATGTGGCGTTGTTGTAAGTCTTTTTTTCCTTGGTCTGGTTTGGTCTGGAAGTGATCACAAAAACACCTACAAACACACACACACACACACACACACACACACACACACACACACACACACACAACCCGGATGCCACTCACCTCCCCGAAGTCTGACTCGACTTGTAAAAGCTCAAAGTTCAAGCGTCGCGACAATGACCAGCTGAACGTAGACCTGTAACTTGTGACCTTCCTGCCGCGGCCTTCTAAAGTTTTTTTTTTTTTCTCTCTGGCTGTTGTTTACTCCAGTTTTGTTGTTGTTGTTTTATGTGGCTGCCTACTTACTGGCGTCTGTTCTTCCTTTCTCTCTCTCTCTCTCTCTCTCTCTCTCTCTCTCTCTCTCTCTCTCTCTCTCTCTCTCTCTCTCTCTCTCTCTCTCTCTCTCTCTCTCTCTCTCTCTCTCTCTCTCTCTCTCTCTCTCTCTCTCTCTCTCTCTCTCTCTCTCTCTCTCTCTCTCTCTCTCTCTCTCTCTCTCTCTCTCGTTCTCTAGTGTTTTTATTTTATTGCCATTTACTTCAGTTGTTATTGTTGTTGTTGTCGTTGTTGTTGTTGTTGTTGTTGTTGTTGTTGTCTACCTACATAATGACGTCTGTTCTTCCTCTCTCTCTCTTTTTTTTTCCCTCGCTATTTACTCCAGTTGTTTGTCGGTGTTGTTGTTGTTGTTATTGTAGTTGTTGTTGTCGTTGTTGTTGTTGTTGCTTTATTTTTTTTACGCTTCGGTCTATGGCGCCGGTAGGCTATCTAGGTAAGACCTGATGGTCGGCCCCAGCCCTTTATGGCGGAGGCAAGTGTTTATAGTGGCGCGATCTTGCTTGGCTCATGCTGTCCTTCAGAGCTCATCTTTGATCATCTTTTAGAGACTCTATAATCCGGGTTGATAGGTGGTTTTTAGGACAGCATATGGGTAGTCTTGGCCACTAGGCGGTGACTGAAAAATCCCGGTTTGTGGCACCAGGCGAGACGCGAACCCGGGGCACCGACACGTCAACCACTCAGCCACCGCCTCCCCCTATGCGCCTGTCTACCTACTGACGTCTGTTTTCTCTCTCTCTCTCTCTCTCTCTCTCTCTCTCTCTCTCTCTCTCTCTCTCTCTCTCTCTCTCTCTCTCTCTCTCTCTCTCTCTCTCTCTCTCTCTCTCTCTCTCTCTCTCTCTCTCTCTCGTGTTTTTTCTTCCCCTCTGTTCTTCCTCCTCTCACCTACGTGTCATGTTTTTTAATGAGCTCTTTACCTTGCCTTCAGTTCACCTTTTCTGACCTTGATCTTTCTATCCCTCTATCTACTTATTCGTCTTTATCTATCTGTCTGTCTATCTTACCTTTCGCCCTCCTGTCTGTTTTAATAATCTGTTTCTCTCTTATTCTTCGTTTCTCTTCATTTGTAGTTCACTTTTTTCACCTTTTTATATCTTTATCTATTTATCTTTTTCCATCTATGTTTTATTTTAATTACTTTTTCCTCGCCTATTCTCTGTTCTCTTTCTCCAGCTGTACATTTTTTCTTAGCCTTTCTCTCTGTTTCTATCTTCATCTTTATCTCTGTCTTATCTTCTCCTTCTGTGTGTGTTTTCTTTATCTTTTTCTCTCCTCTTCTCTGTTCTCCATCCGCTGTTCATCATTTGCAGCTTTCTTTACCTCTATCTATCCTTATCTATGTCTTGCCTGTTGTTATTCTGTATGTCTTTATTATGTTTTCCTTACTTGTTCTTTATTTTCATTCACTTGTATCCTTTTTCTTACCTTTCTCCTTAACTATCTATTTACCTGTCTATCTATCTTACCTGTCATCCTTCTGTTAGTTCATTCACCTGTCTCTCCCTTCTGTTCCCTGTTTCCTGTTGATCTCAAATTTTTCCTCGTCTTCCTTCGCTCCCTCCCTCCCTTCCTCACTCCCTTCCTTGCTTCCTTCCTACCCTTCTTACCTTTTCCAAATCCATGTTTTTTTTTTTGTTTACTGTAAGATAGGTTTCTCTCCCTCTCTTCTTCCCTCCCTCCTCCTCCTGCTTCTTCTCCCTCCCTTTCTCCCTCCCTCGCTCCCTTCTTCCCTCCCTTTTAACCTTTACCTTGAGTCCATAGCTTGAAATTTTTATTGTTTACTTTAGGATGAAACTCTCTCTCTCTCTCTCTCTCTCTCTCTCTCTCTCTCTCTCCTCCCTCCCTCCCTCTCCTCTCTCCTCCCTTATCTCCTCTCCTTACCTTTGCAGAATTCAGAATTTTTTTTTTTGCTCTAGAATAAGTCTCCCCCTTTTCCTTCTCCCTTTTTATCTCCCTGTTCTTGCTCTCTATTTTTCTCTCTCTCCCTTCCTTCCTCCTCCCCTCCCCCTTCCATCTTCGTCTCCTTATTGTATTTACCAAAGTCCACAGTTCAAAGTTCTTTTTTTTTTGCTGTCTACTGTCTACTCCCTTAATTCCTCCCTCCTTCCTTCGTCTCCCTTTCTTCCTCCCTCCCTACGTCCCTCACTCCCTGATTGCTTAGACTTTTTACTGTATTCTTTGGGATAGGTCACAGTTCCTCCCTACCGCCCCCTCCCTTCGCTTCCTCCCTCATTTTTTCATCTCTCTCCCTTCTCGCTATCTCTTCCTCCTCTTC
>NW_026111867.1:175000-192500 GCF_024679095.1 Eriocheir sinensis | reverse complement strand
AGCCGATGGTCCCAACGTTTGGACCATTTTTGATAGTATTTATTAAAATTTTAAAAACTGTATATTAATGTCCTAATATTATGTGCCACGATTACTCGGGAGCATAGTACGCTTCAAAAACATATAAAGCCTATGTCTGTAGCTATCACCGCTCGGACGTCTATAAAGGACATACAGACGGACGTGAGTTGGCTTTTAAGAACATGTGAAGCAGTTGTACAGTAAAAGTATAAAGTCTACTTGTCCTGTACTGGTCATGTAGCAAGTCAGGCACCAGTGAATCATTGACTTCTCTTACAAGAAAAATATTCAAAATCATAAGAAAAGAAAGTAAGGTCTTTTTTTGTGATAATAACAATAAATGTAATTATGAAGGTTAATGAGCCTAATTCTTTTTAATGCAAAGATACATGATTAAGTCTAATTTCTTATTAATATGATTCAAATTTGACAACATATAAATAGACAAGTTGGCAACTTATGATTTTTATGGCTACTTATGATTTTTATGTAGGACTGAAAAAGCAGAAGGCCCACAAGAAAAAATTACGGAAGAGGAAGTAAAAGAAGCACAAAAGGAAATGCAAAATGGTGGAGCAGCAGGACCTACAGGGCGAACAGTAGATTTAATAAAAGCAGCAGGAAAGGAAGGAGTGGTGGAACTGACGAGAGTGTTAAACGATGTATTGAAAAAGGGAGAGATACCAAAAGACTGGAAAGGAAGCTACACTATACCCATTTTTAAAGGGAAAGTAGATGCTTTGAAATGTGGTAAATATAGGGGGATAAGGTTACTGGAGCATGGCAGGAAGGTATATGAAAAAGTCTGGAGAAGAGGCTGAGAAGGATAAGAATTGACAAATATCAGTTTGGCTTTTGCCCTGGGAGATCAACAACTGAAGCAATATATACTGTATAATGTATACAGGAAAGGCTTATGGACAAGAGGATGAGACTGTATCATGTTTTTGTTGATCTAGAGAAAGCAATTAACAGAGTACCAAGGGAAATTTTTAGATGGGCATTGAGAAGGCAAAGGCCAAAGAGTACCAGAATGATTGGTTGAATCGGTGATGGGACTTTATGAAGGTACAAAATCGAGAATGAAAACAGTGGTGGGAACATCAGATGAGTTCGAAATTGGAGTGTGGGTTCACCAGGGATCTGCCCTTAGCCTGCTCCTGTTTATAACTAATGGAGGAGGCAACAAAGGAAGCAAGAGGAGAGGCACCATGGGAGCCGCTGTATGCAGATGACTTGGTAGTAAATGCAGAGACAGCAGAAGTGAAAGAAAAGTTTTATATATGGAAGGAAGGAATGGAGGAGAGAGGTTTGAAAATTATTATAGAAAAAACAAAGTACATGGTGACTGGAAAAGAAGCAAGAGAAAAGATTAAATCAGGAAAATATCCATGTGGATGCTGTGGGAAGGGAGTAGCTGTAAATTTAGTCTTGTGCACATGTTGCAGGCAGTGGTGCCACCATAGATGCTCAGGCCTCAGAAATGTAAGAGGAGTGCAGAATTTTACATGCCCAGCTTGTGTAGACAACAAGGACAAGAAACTGAGAGGGATGAACTAGAGGTGAATGGAGGAAAGCTGGATGAGGTAGAACATTTCTGTTATTTGGGAGATGTTCTGGACTGTGAGGCGGGAGTGGAGAGGACAGTGAGAGCGAGAGTGGCGGCAGCGTGGTTAAAGTGGAGGGAGGTGGCTAGTCTTCTCGTGAATCGTAGCATCCCTCTAAAGAGCAGAGCGGGGGTGTACCAAGCGTATATTAGATCAGTGATGTTGTATGGAGCAGAAACATGGGCTCGAAATAGAAAATAGATGGAGGTATTGAGAGCAAGTGATCGCAGAATGCTGAGGTATATGGCGGGGATCAGGTGGCAAGACAGGGTGTCCAGTGCAGATGTAGCTAACATAATTTTAAAAATTATGTGGAGTAGAGGACCTGGAAACAGTGCTCAGAAGGGAAAGACTCCGATGGTTTGGACATGTAAAGAGAGCAGGGGAGGACACAGTGCTGGGAGTTTTGGAGAGATTGGAGGTAGAAGGAAGGAGACCAGTTGGTAGACCTAGGAAAACGTGGAGAAGGTGTATGCAGGAAGACTTGGCATAGATGGTATTGGATGAGCATCGGGCAGAAGACAGAGTAGAATGGAGGAGAGCCATAAAGCGTCCAACCGTTCAAGAGGAGTGAAAACGGACGTTAAACGAAATGATGATGATGATATGATTTTTATGTGAAAAACTCATCTTGGGTAATGTATATTAAACTGTGGTTTCATTTAACATTGGCAAAGTTTAAAACAAGAAAAAGGCCTCAAAGACTGAAACAAATAACCAGTGAAAACAAACAAGGATTATTATTTTTTTTTACAGCTAAGGAGACGGCTCAAGGGCATAAAGAAAAATATAAAAAAGGCAGCTACTTACTGCTCCTGAATAGAGGTCAAAGAGCGTCCAAAAAGAGAGGTCAATTTCGGGAGGAGAGGTGTCCTGATGCAAAAAGAATCATTTAAATAAATAAAATAAATAAAATCGATTTAAATAAAAAAAATCCGATTTAAATGAAATAAATCGATTTTTAAATTTTTTTCTAGAATGATTTTTTCCAACCCTGGTCATTAGTAAGGTGTCTAATTGATCGGTTTTGGTCCAATTAGTCACTTTGGGATTTTGGGTTTGGTCTGGTTTTGTCTGGGTTTCATTTTGTCTTTTTTTTGTTTTGTTTTGGTGTCTTTAGTGCCATTAGTCTAGCGTCCAGCCCATCCTTCCATTAATTCATTCCCGTATCCATTTTCCTACTTGTAATTCCGTTTATCTATCTATCTATCTATCTATCAAGCCCACCCTTCCATTAGTTCATTCACGTATCCATTTTCCTACTTGTAATTCCGTTTATCTATCTTTCTATCTATCTATCCAGCCCATCCTTCCATTAGTCCATTCTCGTATCCATTTTTCTACTTATAATTCCGTTTATCTATCGATCTATCTATCTATCCAGCCCATCCTTCCATTAGTCCATTCTCGTATCCATTTTTCTACTTATAATTCCGTTTTTCTATCTATCTATCTATCTATCTATCCAGCCCATCCTTCCATTAGTTCATTCACGTATCCATTTTCCTACTTATAATTCAGTTTATCTATCTATCTATCTATCTATCTATCCAGCCCATCCTTCCATTAGTCCATTCTCGTATCCATTTTTCTACTTATAATTCCGTTTTTCTATCTATCTATCTTGTTATCAATCCATTAGTGCATCCATATTCATCTATCTATCTCTTTATCCTCTCATTCATCCTCCTTCTATCCTTTCTTCCTGGTAGCAGTATGTTTATCAGTCAGTCAGTCAATCAGTCTATCAATCTCTCTCTATATAGTTGACTGTCTATCTATCTATCTATTTATTCATCATTATAAGTGCATCCATATATATCTGTATCTTTCTATGCTCCCTTCCCTTCCTTCTCTCTTTCGTTTTTCTTTCTATCCATTCCACGTGTCAGTCTGTTCATCTATCTCTATCTACCCATCTATCTATCTATCCAACCATCAGTCTATCAGTGCATTCATAATCTATCCATCTATCCATTTTCTTATCCATCTATTCGCCCCTATACTAGTCTGTTTGTCTATCTATCCATCTATCTCTATGTTCCAATCTATCAGTGCATTCATAATCTATCTGTCTCCATTTTCTTATCCATATATTCGCCCCTATACCAGTCTGTTTGTTTGTCTATCTATCCATCTATCTCTGTATCTACCTTTCTATCAGTGCATTCATAATCTATCTCCTCATCTATCTATTCTTTCATATACTAATCTGTTTGTCTATTTTCCATGTATCTATCTATCTGTCTGTCTGTCTATCTATTTATCTGTCTATCTATCTGTCTGTCTGTCTTGCCATCTATCAATCTATCACTGCATCGCCTCTCTCTTTCCCTTCCTCCGCGCCTCACACCTGTGTTTACCCTTCCACCTGAGCAGCGCCAAACATAAGCTATTTTCTGCGTCTTGCTCCCTCTCAAATTTATGTGCCTCACGCCCTTCCTTCCTTCCCTTCCTTCCCTTCAATTCCTTCCCTTCCCGTCCCTTCTCGTCCCTTCATTCCCTTCTTCTCTCCCCTCTGTGCTTTCTCTCTCTCTCGCTCTCTTTCTCTCGTTCTCTCGGTTGTTTCTCTCTTTTTCGTTCTCTCTCTGTTCGTTTTCTTTTTGCTTCCCTTTCTTTGTGTTTGTTCTGATCTCCGTTTTCTTTACCTTTGTTTTCATGGCTAGTTATTTTATTTTTATTTTTTTCCCTATTTATCTTATTTTCTCTTTTTTTCTTTATTTTCGGTGGTCAGGTTTTTTTTTTCCCTCATTCATGTGAAGTTAATTGGGTGATGTGTGTGTGTGTGTGTGTGTGTGTGTGTGTGTGTGTGTGTGTGTTTGCGTGTGTGTGTTTGCGCGTTTACATACTTTCCTGGGTTTGATGCACTGTCTCTCTCTCTCTCTCTCTCTCTCTCTCTCTCTCTCTCTCTCTCTCTCTCTCTCTCTCTCTCTCTCTCTCTCTCTCTCACTCTATGTGTGTGTGTGTGTAAGCTGCAACCTGTTTTTTCGTAATGTTATAAACGGCGAAGCTTCGAAGCCGAGGGTCGAGCCGGTTCGAACCCCTCCAAAGCAATCACGCATCCCTTATGTTAAACCCGTTTTTTCCTCTCTCCTCCCCTCGTCCCACGTGGCCGCCGCCCTCCAATCCGTCCCCTTCCTTCCCCTTCCTTTCCCTTCTCTTTCCCCTTCTCTTACTCTTCGCCTGTCCGTGTGTGCGTGGCAGTCTGTCAGTCAGTCTGTTTCAGTTTCTGTGTGTGTGTGTGTGTGTGTGTGTGTGTGTGTGTGTGTGTGTGTGTGTGTGTGTTGTTATCTCCACCTCTGTTTCTGTCAGTTAGTTAATGAATCTGCCAGTTAGTTAGTCAATCGGTCAATTAGTCAGTCAATCAGATAGTAGGTTTGTTTGTTAGTTTGTTTAGTTGTTAGTCAGTCAGTCAGTCAAGCAGTTATTCATTCATTTAGTCAGTCAGTTGAGCATTCAGGCAGTTAGTGAGTCAGTCAGTCCATCAGTAAGTCCACCAGTCAGTTATATTCATGTCCATTCAGTCAGTCAGTCAGTCAGTCAGTCAGCCAATTATATCGTTCATGTCACTAAATGTTTTCTTTTCTTTTACTTCTTTTCCTTCCTTCTCCTTTCTTTTCTTTTCCTTCCATTCGCGTTTTCTTTTTTTTATTTCTTCACTTTTTTTTGCTTCATTTCATCATCATCATCATCATCATCATTATCATCATCTGCTTTTTTCTCTCCTAAATCTGAGGAGAATGTTTATCTTTCCTCTTTAACATTATAAGAGTAAGAGAAAGGAGGAGGAGGAGGAGGAAGAGAATGAAGAAGAAAAATTTGAAGGAGGAAGAGGAGGAGAAAGAAGAATGGAAGGAGGAAGAGGTGGAGGAAGAAGAAGAATGGAAAGAAGGAGGAGAGTCTGAGTGAGCGATAGTGGAAACGTTTGAGAAGAAAAAGAAGAAGAAGAAGAAGGAGAAGAAGAAGAAGAAGAAGAAGAAGAAAAAGAAGAAGAAGAAAAGGAAGAACACGAGAGAAGGACAGGAAGGAATGCTGAAAAAGAAAATTCAGAGAGATGAAGAACAAGAACAAGAAAAGGAAGAATATACGAAGAGGTAGAAAAAGAAGAGGAAGAGGAGAAGAGGAGGAGAAAAAATACATATGATAGATAAAGAGACACAATAAGACTTTAGAGTTAAGAAAAAGAAGAACAAGAACAAGAAGAATCAAACGAAGAAGAAAAACAACATTAACAGCAAGAATGAGACGAAGAAGAAGAAGAAAAAGAAGAAGGGAAAGAGGGGAATAAGGAAGGGAGAGCAATGCATACGAGAAGGTGCGAAGATGGAATAAGATGGAGAATAAAGAGGAGAATTAAGAACAGCAAAAAATGGTGTGAGGGAGGAGAGAGAAAGGAAAGAGGAGAAGGAATTACGAGAAATGGATGAAGATTAAGAGGAAAGATAAGAAGGAGGGAGGAAGAGGAATTGGAGAGAGAGAGAGAGAGAGAGAGAGAGAGAGAGAGAGAGAGAGAGAGAGAGAGAGAGAGAGAGAGAGAGAATTTAAATCTCTTCCTTGTCTGTCGGCGTGTTGTTTATTAATGAATTCTCGAAAGCATTTACCAGTAATCCTTGTCACCTCCTTTTGTTTCTCTCTCTCTCTCTCTCTCTCTCTCTCTCTCTCTCTTCTCTTTATTTTTACATCTTACATATTGTAAATATGTACATATATGTTGATGAGCGGCAACGGACCGCCGCTGGGGTCTCTCTCTCACTAAGACGTGACCACTAGGGAAATGGGTGAAGGGAAGTAATGGAGCTCAGAGGCGTTGCGTTATGGGGGTGACGGGGCGGATGATGGGGTGATGGGGTGTGGTGAGGGGAAAGGAGCAGTCTGGGATGGGATCAGACGCAGGAGGAATAGAACAAGGAAACAGATGGACGGCCGAAGCAACAGAATGACAGCCCAGGAATTGTATAGGTATTGAGAGGCCAGGGCGGACAGAGAACTAGGTGGAGAGACGGAATTAGATCTTTGTTTTTCTAGCTACGTGGTGTATGGTAACTGCAGACCGAGAACTAGATGGAGAGATGGAATTTGGGCTTTTTTTATATAGAAGAATGGAGTATGTTAACGTCAGACAAAGAACCAGGTGGAAAGACGGAATTAGATCTTTGTTTTTTTACCTGCGTGGTGTATTGTAACTGCAGACAGAAAACTAGATGAAGAGATGGAATTTGAGCTTTTTTATAGAAGAATGGAGTATGTTAACGTGAGACAGAGAACCAGGTAGAGAGACGGAACTAGATCTTTGTTATTTTAGCTGCGTGGTGTATTGTAACTGCAGACAGAGAACTAGATGAAGAGATGGAATTTGAGCTTTTTTTATAGAAGAATGGAGTATGGTAACGTCAGACAGAGAACCAGTTGGAGAGATGAAGTCAGAGTTGTTTTTGTAAGAGATAGTCCTGAGTGGGGAGGCCAAGGGGACGCCCACAGAGTTCTTGGTTTGAGCACGTCGATAGATCTTGCCAGGAGGTACTTAAGACTTGGCCGGAGGAACCTCTGGGCTTGGCGTCGTAGGGTGGCCGAGGCGACGCGCTCCCAGAAGTATGATCCCCATTGAATGACTAATTACAGCAGAGTACAGAATGATAACTTTAGACAGAGACTTAGGTATACAGATCAGAGTAGAATATCTCCCGGGGCAGGATCGGGTACATAAACATCAGACAGAGCGGGGAGTAGCGTTTTTTATTTGTGTGTGTGTGTACTCTTTTTGTTGCCCTTGAGCCGTGTCCTTTGATGTTAAAAATAAAAGTAAATGAATCAGATAGAGAAATAAAATTCGAACCTTTGCCAAGACAGGATGAAGAACACTAACATCAGGCAGAGAACGAGGAGGAGGTGGAATCAGAGCATTTGCCAGGACAGAATAGAGTAAACTAACATCACTAGGTCACGTAAACACACTAGGTTAGGGGAAGGACAAGCAAGACAAGTACAGATTTAAGGGTCTGTTTTTAACTTAGGAAGAGAAAATTAAATCGAGGAGGAAGGAGAAGAGGGAGGAGGAAAGGAGGAAGGAGCAAAGGAAGAAGAAATAGCTTGAGAGTAGGATAGATCTCTGCAGAAACAAAGAGAAAGGGAAGGGAAGAGAAAGAGAAGGGAGGGGAAGGGGACAGATGCTTGGTTCGTGTTTTAGTATGGAAAAAAAATTGATCAGATAAAAGGGGAAGGAAAAGGAATAAGGGAGAGAAAGAAATATTATCCATGGAAGGGGAGAGAGAGGGGAAGAAACAAAGGGAAGGGGAAGAAGAGAAGGGGAAGAAGAGAAGGGACAGATGCAAGGTTGTGTGTTTTAGCTTAACAGATTAAAAGGGAAAGCGAAAGGAGGAGGAAGAGGAGGAGGAAGAACAAGGAACGAGGGAAGAAGTATTGGCTGTGGAAGGGGAAGATCAGAGTGGAGAGAAAGGAAAGAAGGGAAGGAGAAGGGAAGGGAAAATTGGTTAAGGGAGGGACATGTAATTGAAATATCCTTCCTTTTCTATTTTTTGCATTCTTTTCTTTCTTTTCTTCTTTACTTTTCCTTTTTTTATAATTTTCCTTGTACTTTTTTCTCCTCCTCCTTCCTCTCCTCCTTCCTCTCCTACCTCACCCCTCACTACCACCACCACCGCAACCACCACCACCACCACCACCACCAACAACAACAACAACAACACTGCTTCTTTCACCTCTCGTTATCACCACTGCGTATCTTCCTCCATGACAAACACCATCACCACCACCACCATCACCACCACCACCATCCCCACCACCACCTCCACCACCATTACGACCATTCCAATTCCCCTTCCACCTCCTTCCTCACCACCACCTCCACCTCCACCTCCACCTCCACCTCATAAAAGGCTACCAATGAGACGATCAATGCTGCTCTCTTCACAGATGGTCATTCCTCACGACATGTTTATAGGAGGAGGAGGAGGAGGAGGAGGAGGAGCTAGCACGGGTAGTAAAAGGATGACAAGGTGAAAGAGATAATAAATAAAGGAGAAGGAAAAGCAGGAAGAGAAAGAAGAGGATATAAGAGGAAGATAAATAAAGGAGAAGGAGAAGAGAAGGAGGAGGAGGAGAAAGAGGAGAAGGAGGCGGGGGCGGAGGAGGAGGAGGAGGAGGAGGAGGAGGAGGAGGAGGAGGAGGGGAGTAGAACATAGTATCGCAGTACAAAGAAGACGATGTGGAAGAGAAAATAGATAAAGAAAGAGGAGGAGGAGGAGGAGGAAGAGAAGTAAAAGGAAGAATATCGGGAGGAAGGAAGATAACGATTAGAAAGAGGAAGAAGAGGAGAAGGAGGAGTAAGAAAAATAAAGATGAGCAGAAAAAAAGAGGAAGAGGAGGAGAAGGAGGAGAAAAATGAGAAGACTGGAAAAAGATTATAGAAAGAGGAGGAGGAGGAGGAGGAGGAGGAAGGAAGGAAGGAAGGAAGAGATATGAGAGAGCAAATATAAGAGGCAGGAATTTATTAACCCTTTTCCTGTTTATTTATCTTCTTCTTTATCCTTTATATTTATTATTTATTTATTTATTCTCTTGAGCTCCAGGCATACACGAGAGAGAGAGAGAGAGAGAGAGAGAGAGAGAGAGAGAGAGAGAGAGAGAGAGAGAGAGAGAGAGAGAGAGAGAGAGAGAGAGAGAGAGAGAGAATGATGGGCTGAACTAATTAATGCAGG
The DNA here is from genome assembly GCF_024679095.1 of Eriocheir sinensis. Classification (NCBI taxonomy): domain Eukaryota; kingdom Metazoa; phylum Arthropoda; class Malacostraca; order Decapoda; family Varunidae; genus Eriocheir; species Eriocheir sinensis. The sequence goes on along the minus strand of NW_026111867.1, from coordinate 183,157 downwards.
TGAAGGTGATTAGTTACCTGGGCGATTGGTTAGGGAGAGAGAGAGAGAGAGAGAGAGAGAGAGAGAGAGAGAGAGAGAGAGAGAGAGAGAGAGAGAGAGAGAGAGAGAGAGAGAGAGAGAGAGAGAGAGAGAGAGAGAGAGAGAGAGAGAGATTGATGTTTTGGCATGAGAAATTACTCCTTTCTTTGTGTTATTTCTCAGATTGTTTGTTTGGTTTAGTGTGTGTGTGTGTGTGTGTGTGTGTGTGTGTGTGTGTGTGTGTGTTAGGTAAACGCTCGTGATTTTATTAACGTTTTTTTTTTATATGTATATAACTTAAGTAACGATTATTTTTTTGCTTTTCTTCAACGTTTTTATTATTATTATCTATATCAAACGTTTTCTTGTTTCCCTTCTTTTTATGGAATGTTTCTTTTTGGTTATATTCTTCATCGAACATTTTTTTCATTTATCTTTGTGTCGAACGTTTTTTTATTAATCATCTTTATATCGAGCATTTTATAATTACTTTCCTAATATTGAGCTTTTTTTCCTCATTATTTTCTTTATCAAACCTTTTTTTTATTTCTCATTTTTTGTCGAATTATTTTATTATCTTTTTTTATTATCTACTTCAACGTTTTTTTATATTCCATTCTTCTACGTTTTTTATATTACCTTCTCCAACGTTTTTATATTACCTTCTCTAACGTTTTTATATTACCTTTTCGAACGTTTTTATATTACTTCCTTCTTGCGTTTTATATTACCTTCTCCAACGTTTTTATATTACCTTCTCTAACGTTTTTATATTACCTTTTCGAACGTTTTTATATTACCTTCTCTAACGTTTTTATATTACCTTTTCGAACGTTTTTATATTACCTTCTCTAACGTTTTTATATTACCTTTTCGAACGTTTTTATATTACCTTCTCTAACGTTTTTATATTACCTTCTCCAACGTTTTTATATTACCTTCTGCAACGTTTTTATATTACCTTCTTCAACGTTTTCATATTACCTTCTTCAACGTTTTTATATTACCTTCTCCAACGTTTTTATATTACCTTCTCCAACGTTTTTATATTACCTTCTTCAACGTTTTTATATTACCTTCTTTCAATCGTTTCTTTTATATTCTTTTCTCCAACGCTTTTTTGTATTACCTTCTCCAACGTTTTTTAAGTATACCTTCTCCAACGTTTTTATATTACCTTCTTCAACGTTTTTATATTACCTTCTTCTTCAACGTTTTCTTTATTACCTTCTTCAACGTTTTTATACATTACTTCCAACGTTTTATATTGCCTTCAACGTTTTATAATAATTTCTCCAACGTTTTTATATATTAATTTCCTTCAACGTTTTTATATTACCTTCTTCAACGTTTTTATATTACCTTCTTCAACGTTTTTATCTTACCTTCTTCAACGTTTTTATATTACCTTTCTAAATGTTTTTATATTCTTCTCCAACGTTTTATATTGCCTTCTTCAACGTTTTATATTACCTTCCAACGTTTTATATTACCTTCTCCAACGTTTTGAGACATCTTCCAACGTTTTTATATTACCTTCTTTCAACGTTTTTATATTGCATTTCTTCAACGTTTTATATACCTTCTTCAAATGTTTTTATATATTACCTTCCAACGTTTGTATTACCTTCTCCAATCGTTTTTATATTACCTCTAACGTTTTTATATTACTCCTCTCCAACGTTTTTATATTTCCTTCTCCAACGTTTTTATATTACCTTCTCCATCGTTTTTATATTTCCTTCTCCGGTGTTTCTATATTTCTTCAACGTTTTGAGTATTACCTTCCATCGTTTTATATTTCCTTCCAACGTTTTCATATTACCTTTCCAACGTTTTTATAGGGTTATTTGCTCCAACGTTTTGTATTACCTTTCTCTCAACGTTTTATATTACCTTCTCTAAACGCTTTTATTACCATCTCCAACGTTTTATATTACCCCTTCCTAACGTTTTTGTAATACCTCCTCCAACGTTTTATATTGCCTCAACGTGTTTGGTATTGCTCTTCTCCATCTGCTTTATATTACCAATTCCAACGTTTATATTACCTTCTCCAACGTTTTATATTGCCCTCTTCAACGTTTCTTTTTATGGTATTAATTCTCCAACGTTTTTTATATTACCTTCTCCAACGTTTTTATATTACCTTCTCCAACGTTTTTATATTGCCTTCTCCAACGTTTTTATATTACCTTCTCCAACGTTTTTATATTACCTTCTCCAACGTTTTTATATTACCTTCTCCAACGTTTTTTATATTACCTTCTCCAACGTTTTTTATATTACCTTCTCCAACGTTTTTATATTGCCTTCTTCAACGTTTTTATATTGCCTTCTCCAACGTTTTTATATTGCCGTCTTCAACGTTTTTATATTGCCTTCTCTAACGTTTTTATATTGCCTTCTTCAACGTTTTTATATTGCCTTCTCCAACGTTTTTATATTGCCTTCTTCAACGTTTTTATATTACCTTCTTCAACGTTTTTATATTACCTTCTTCAACGTTTTTATATTACCTTCTCCAACGTTTTTATATTACCTTCTTCAACGTTTTTATATTACCTTCTCCAACGTTTTTATATTACCTTCTGCAACGTTTTTATATCATCTTCTCTAACGTTTTATATTACTTCCAACGTTTTTATATTACCTTCTGCAACGTTTTTATATTTAATTTTCTCCAACGTTTTTATATTACCTCTTCAACGTTTTATATTACCTTCTTCAACGTTTTATATTACCATCTGTAACGTTTTATAGCATACTTCTTTTTTCATATCTTTATCAATTTTTTCGGTATTTGATCTATTTTTGACCTGATTCACTCTTTGTTTTGACCTGCTACTCCTTTGGGCCTTAATTCTAATGCTTTTTTTCCTCCACTAACGCTTTTTTTAATTACAGTTTTTGGTCCCACGAATGTTCGCTCGCGGTCTCAAAAAAAGTTGAAAGAAAAAGAGTCTGTTAAAAAGACAAAACAAATAGTTGGAGAATCCTGAAACTCTCTCTCTCTCTATCTCTCTCTCTCTCTCTCTCTCTCTCTCTCTCTCTCTCTCTCTCTCTCTCTCTCTCTCTCTCTCTCTCTCTTCTCTCTTCTCTCTTCTCTCTTCTCTCTCTCTCTCTCTCTCTCTCTCTCTCTCTCTCTCTCTCTCTCTCTCTCTCTCTCTCTCTCTCTCTCTCTCTATCTCTCTCTCTCTCTCTCTCTCTTGTTGAAAGATTTTAATTCCTCTTCTTTTCTCGCCTAATTTTCTTTTCTTTTTCTTTTTTGTTTCCTTTTGATACGGTTATCTTCTTTTCCTCTTATTTTTCTTTATCTATTTTTATTTTATAAGAATAGAGAGAAGGAGTTGCACTAGCAGTTAGATTTCTCTCTCTCTCTCTCTCTCTCTCTCTCTCTCTCTCTCTCTCTCTCTCTCTCTCTCTCTCTCTCTCTCTCTCTCTCTCTCTCTTTAAACGCACAAAAACACCTCTCTCTCTCTCTCTCTCTCTCTCTCTCTCTCTCTCCTCTCCTCTCTCTCTCTCTCTCTCTCTCTCTCTCTCTCTCTCTCTCTCTCTCTCTCTCTCTCTCTCTCTCTCTCTCTCTCCTCTCCTCCTCTCTCCTCTTCATTCTTCTATTCCTCTCCGCTTCTTCCTTCTCCTATTCCTCCAACGCGCAGACGCAATGACTTCAACGCTCTGTAGATAGTAATCCAAGGAGGAGAGAGAGAGAGAGAGAGAGAGAGAGAGAGAGAGAGAGAGGGAGACTTGACCCGAGCCACTCAGCTATTTCTCTCTCTCTCTCTCTCTCTCTCTCTCTCTCTCTGCTCTAGGTTCCTCGCTTGTCCGCTAACGTCAGCCAACTTTACGCTTGCTTTGTTCCTCTCATCGCCTCTGTTTTACGCTATAACGAATGTTTTAGAGGTTGTTTATCCTTCTGTGTGTTTTAATGTTGTTTTAGTCTCTCTCTCTCTCTCTCTCTCTCTCTCTCTCTCTCTCTCTCTCTCTCTCTCTCAACTTATTACAAGTGTTCTATAGGATATGTAAGGTTGTCAGTGCGTGTTTTAAGTTCGGTTTATATTGTTTGAGGGTGCTCTCTGCGTGGGGTAGAAACGTGGTCTTTCGAGTCCCCAGACGGGTTTTAATAGAAACATTGGCAAGGTGACTCTCTCTCTCTCTCTCTCTCTCTCTCTCTCTCTCTCTCTCTCTCTCTCTCTCTCTCTCTCTCTCTCTCTCTCTCTCTCTCTCTCTCTCTCCTCTCTCTCCACCAGTCTGGGTTTGTTAACGGAAGTCCTTAACCTCTCTCCTCCTCTCTCGCCTCCTCCTCTTTTCCCTCATTTGATAACCTCCTCCTCTTTCTTCTTCTCTCTCTTCCTTCTCCTTCTCCTCCTCCGCCGGCGTGATGCGGTAGCAAGACGTGGAGGTAACGTTTTGAAGAGGCAGAAGAAGGAGAGAGAGAGAGAGGGTCGTCGAGTGTGTCATCAGCATGGAAGGTGATGTTTGTTGTTGTCTAACGTCAGCCATACTTTACGCTTGCTTTGTTCCATCGCCTCTGTTTTACGCTATAACGAATGTTTTGAAGGGTTTGTTATCACTACTAGTGTGTGTTTAATGTTGTTGTTTAGTCGGTTTTGAGGGTGTAGGCTCGTTACTTTCGTCTCTGGTAACGTCAGTCAATTCAGCTCCTCTTCAACGTTATTACAAGTGTTCTATAGGATATGTAAGGTTGTCAGTGCGTGTTTAAGTTCGTTTTAGTCGGTTTATATTGTTTTGAGGGTGCCGTTTCTGCGTGGGGGTAGAAAACGTGGTCTCCGGTTCAGGGTTTCGAGTCCCCAGACGGGTTTTTAATAGAAACATTGGCAACTTTCGGAGCCACAGCACAGGTGACCTTCCCACTCCCTCCCTCCCCCCTCTCCCTAACTCCTCCTCCTCCTCCCTCCCCTCCTCGTAACTCGGCGTAGCTATCCAGGTATCCTCCGGTCCTCCACCAGTCTGGGTTTGTTAACGGAGGGAGTATACAACCTCTCTCCTCCTCGCCTCCTCCTCGTTCCCGCATTTGATAAGGATTACGTTCAGTGCTGTGTGTTGTTCTTCCTCCTCCTCCTCTTTCTCTTCCTCTTCTTCCTCCTCTTCCTCCTCCTCCGCCGGCGTGATGCGGTAGCAAGACGTGGAGGTAACTTTGGAAGAGGCAGAGAAGAGACATAGAGAGAGAGGTCGTCGTGTGTTCTCCGTGTTGTTAGTGTGTGTCATCAGCATGGAAGGTGAGTACGTGTGTGTGTGTGTGTGTGTGTGTGTGTGTGTGTGTGTGTGTGTGTGTGGCTATATTTCAAGGCCGTGTGTGTGTGTGCGTGTGTGTGTGCGTGTGTGTGTGTGTGTGTGTGTGTGTGTGTGTGTGTGTGTGTGTGTGTGTGTGTGTGTGTGTTCATATGTTGCAGTGTTGAATCCGTGTGAAATATTTAAACAGAAAATTCCTATAATCTCTCTCTCTCTCTCTCTCTCTCTCTCTCTCTCTCTCTCTCTCTCTCTCTCTCTCTCTCTCTCTCTCTCTCTCTCTCTCTCTCTCTCTCTCTCTCTCCTCAGACACATTAAAATAAATCACGTCTTACTAAATCCTTGACTCATAAAAATATTTCCTCATCTTTCCTCTTGAAAAACATCGAGGAGGCAAAGGAATTATTTTTGACTCCTTGTTGGACTAAATTTCTTTCCTCACCACAAAATCCAGTGATGTCCGGCGTGAATTATGTATTAGCTCCACAACTAAACCTTCCTTTTTTTTATTATTGTTATTCTTATTATTAGTTAAGGAAAAAATTAGTTCTGCATGAGGCCTTGTGTGTGTGTGTGTGTGTGTGTGTGTGTGTGTGTGTGTGTGTGTGTGTGTGTGTGTTGTGTTGCAGTGTTAAATCCTGTGAAATATTTAAACAGAAAATCACACACTAAATTCTCTCTCTCTCTCTCTCTCTTTCTCTCTCTCTCTCTCTCTCTCTCTCTCTCTCTCTCTCTCTCTCTCTCTCTCTCTCTCTCTCTCTCTCTCTCTCTCTCTCTCTCTCTCTGTGTGTGTGTGTGTGTGTGTGTGTGTGTGTGTGTTATTCCTTTACTGCTCTTGCCTTACCTCTCACCAGACACATTAAAATAAATCACGTCTGGTGTGTGTGTGTGTGTGTGCGTGTGTGTGTGTGTGTGTGTGTTTCTTGGGAATTGCACTATGCAGGGGAGGTGAATAAGTAGGAGGAGGAGGAGGAGGAGGGGCAAAGGGCCGTGTAATAACGGGCGTGAGTCAGTCGATTTAGAGTGGCGCTGTAAAAAGTGGGTGGGTGGGTGTGTGTGTGTGTGTGTGTGTGTGTGTGTGCAGACGTTTCATTCTTAGGCATACACACCACACACACACCTCCTCCTCCTCCTCCTCTCCTTCTCCTCCTCCTCCTCCTCATCATCATCATCATCATCATCATTATCATCCTAGTCATCGTCATCATTGTTTACGTTTTTGTTTGTACTTTTCAAATATGATTTATAAAGTGATTTTTTTTCTCTCTGGTTATCTCTATGTCTCTCTATTTCCTTTCTTTCCTCCCTCACGTTAAGTACATTGCTACAACTACTACTTCTTCTTCTTCTTCTTTTTCCTCTCCTTCTTCTTCGTTTTCGTCATCTTCTTCTTCTTCTTCTTCTTCTTCTTCTTCAATTCGGCTCACAAGGTTAATTCGGTCCTAATTAAGCTGCTAAACGAAATATCCAAAGAGTTTTATCGTATACGTCAATGTGAATTACACACACACACACTCTCTCTCTCTCTCTCTCTCTCTCTCTCTCTCTCTCTCTCTCTCTCTCTCTCTCTCTCTCTCTCTCTCTCTCTCTCTCTCTCTCTCTCTCCCTTTTTTTTTTTTTTTTTTTTTTTGCTGGATAAATTTGCTTGTGATGTGGAGAGGAACAAGTTACGTGATTCTCCTGTTTGCGAGAAGAAAGGGGAAGAGGAGGAGGAGGAAGAGGAGGAGGAGGAGGAGGAGGAGGAGGAGGAGGAGGAGCAGGAGATGAAGAAGAAGCAAGAAGAGTTAGCTAGTGCATGAGAAGGAACCGGAGGAAGAGGAGTAGGAGGAGGAGGAGGAGTTGGAGGAGGAGGAAAACGAAGAAGAGGAGGAGGAGGAGGAAAAGGAGGAGGAGGAGTAGGAAGAGGGGGAGGATGAAGAAGAGGGGAAAAGGTAACTGAATGGATGCTAACTTGATTTTGTTGTTTAGAAGAAGGAGGAGGAGGAGGACGAGGAGGAGGAGGAGAAGTTAATGTATCAGGAGAAGTACAAGAAAAAGAAAAAAAAGAGGGAGAGAAAACGAATTAACAGTAAAGAAGAAGAAGAAGATGAAGAAGAGAAAGAAGAAGAAGAAGAAGAAGAAGAAGAAGAAGAAGAAGAAGAAGGGGAGGAAGGAGGAAGTAATTGAATAAGCAGATTTACGAACATAATCACTGTGTTGCATAAAAGATTTAGAGTCACAGATAAAGGCGAGCGCAAAAGAGGGAATAGGAGGGGAGAGTGAAAGGGAATTAGGAGAGAAGAGGTAAAAGGAAAGGAGGAAGAAGAAGAGAGAGGGAATAAGAGGGAAACAAGGTGAGAGAAAAGGGAAAAAAAGAGGATAAGGTGACATGAGAAGAGAAGAAGAAGAGGATTAGGAGGAGGAAGAGGAGGAGGAGGAGGAGGAGGGGGGGTAAAAAAATGGATTAAGAGAAATAGAACAGGAAAGCGGAAAATAAACATCAAAAAGTGAATAACGGAGAAACTGCATTAGGAGAAGAAAAAGAAGAGGAAGAGGAGGAGGAGGAAGAATGTCTAGAAGTGGAGTGAAGAAAAGGAAGAGGAGGACAATGTAGAAAAGGGAAAGAGGGAGATAGAGAAACAGGATAAAGAGAAAAGAAGAAAAGAATTACAGAGAAGAACGAGAAGGGAAGCAAGAAAACACACCTACCACACACACACACACACACACACACACACACACACACACACACACACACACACACACACACACAAGACAAACAGGTGTTACCAAATTATAATAAGTGTGCATTATGTCTTTGGGGTTTTGGGAGAGATACAAGTTGTTAGGCGCCTCTGCTTATTTGAAGGGAGGCACAGAAGTTAGAGAGGGAGGGAGAATGGAAACGTG